>NC_068999.1:3352780-3357440 GCF_001194135.2 Octopus bimaculoides
TATATATATATATATATATATATATATTTGTGACGTGTATCTCACAGCTATAGGATGTGTATCAATATAAGATTAGTGTGTAATGACAACCAGTCTTTTATCATATGTGCGGTTGTGCAGTCAGAAGATTGCTTCCCAACCACATGGTGCCAGGTTCAGTTCCACTGGGTGGTACCTTGGGCAAGCGACTTCTACTGAGCCTCAAGCTAACCAAAGCCTTGTGAGTGGATTTGGTTGCTGTAAACTAGAAGAAGCCCTCCATGCATGCATGTGTGTGTGTGTGTGTGTGTGTTTGTCTCTCTGCATTTGTCCCCCACCCCGCGCCTACCCCCACTGCTTGACGACCGGTGTTGATGTGTTTATGTCCTCGGTTCAGCAAAAGAGACTTTTAGGCTTAGTACCAAACTTAACAGATAAACATTGGGGTCAATTTGTTTGGCTAGAGTTCTTCGTGGCAGTGCTCCAGCATGGCCACAGTCTAATGACCGAACCAAGTAAAAAATAGAAAATATAACACGTTGTTGTGGTATATCATTATATGACAAGTGTGTGTGTGTGTGATGCCAAGCAGTTACAAGACTGTTCTCCATAGATAACCGTGTAGCAATGAAGAAATAAAACATTAGTCTCACTACCACCATTGTATTAGACAGCACTAGAATCCTGTAATTAAATCTCTGAAGACAATCCTACTTTAGGGGTTTCCTCTTTTTCACTCCCGTTTCTTTTAGAATGTCTTTCTATCAGTTTACTTAATTCCTACCTTGGTAGCATGAATTGTTTACCCTTTGTTTATATGCTCTTCCTCCTTTAGGTGTAGTTTCCTATGATACATCTGTCTCTTTTATACTGAAGATCTCTCACTTTAGTTATTGAAACTAAGCCTTGCTGCAAGTGCGCATCGCATTTCAACCTTTTAAATTTCTGCTTCATTTTTCAGTTTTACTTTTCAGCTTCAAAGTTCAGCTTCCTAACTTGGTGAGATATCTTTACACTGACCAATGGGAATACGGGCTAAGATCACCAGATCCTGTTGTATTTCATATGTTTCTGGATCAATCTCCCTTATTTGTGTGGTCCTTTGGCTGGGTAAATCTGGTGACAGGGTTGTTTAGTAGGATGAGTAAGATTGGCAAAATATAGCTGCTTATTTTGCTTGCTTGCTTGCTTCACACATATACACACACACTGACATACACACACACACACACACACACACATGCCTTACTATCACTGTTCTTACTTGTGATCACTCATTCTTATGGCTCTCCCATCATGCTGTAACTTGCTTTTTTCTAAGTCAACCTCCTTACCAACAACCACCATCTAGCTACCACTGACTCTCATTACTTTCTTCCCTCCCCACTAAACTCATTCTCTTTCATCCTCCACTCTCTCCTCTAGTCTCCCTCCACTCTCTCCTCTAGTCTCCCTTGAGTTCACATTTGCCTTCAAACAATAGAGACATCATAAAGCAAAGAGGACTCCTTAGCCATACAGAGATATGGCTACCTCATTTGTGCTGATGTCAATATAGAATACACCGAGTACATTATGTAAATTGGTTGGTGGCTGGAAGGGTCTCCGGTTGCATTAATTCTTGCTGAAAATAGAATGCAGGAAGTTATTTCTGGAATTACTTCAAAGTTACTTACAGATACAATTCCATTTCCTCCTCTCACTCTTTGAAAATTTTCTACCATCCCTCTTTAACACCCCCCATGCCTGCTCTTAGTATCATCATCGCTGCTACTGCTACTGTCACCACCACCACCACCATCATCGTCATCATCATCTTCATCATCGTCATCACCACAGTGACTTCCCTTGTCTCAGATTTATATTAACCTTCTTACCTGTCGTCTTGTTTCAGTCCCTTCATGCTGTTGAAGTGAGTACCTTCATCAACTTCCTACCAACCATTCTCAACCAGTTGTTCCGACTCATTGCCAGAACACACAATGAAGACATAGCCATGAATGCTGCAAGGTAGGGTATCTTTCTCTCTCTCTCTCTCACACACACACAGATTTTGACATACGAATTTAGAAACTTTGAGAGAAGGTGAAATAATTTGTTTTTAATGGTTGAACTCAAAGCAGATGAAGCTATAAAAAATTATGCCATATAAATATCAGGTTAAAAATCCTTTTGGATAGTACAAATGTTGAGGTGTGCCTTTCTCCTCCCCCTCTCTCTCTTGTGTGTGTGTGTGTATATATATATATATATATATATATATATATATGTATATATATATATATATATATATATATACACACATTCACACCCATCAGTCAACCTACCATTGACCCACAAAGACAGTTTGGTTCATTTTATGAGTAGTTTAGATAAACCTGTTGTTAACCCACTATGGTACCCTTTAGTTAACCTTAATACCCTTTCCCCTGTGCCCTCAGTTACCCCATTCATCAATAACCTTTCATGTTTTCCAGGGTTCTTATACACATTGTCTCTGAAGTTGATAATGTCAGCAAACAAGACATTCTTCAAGCTTATGTCAAGGTGAGTGGAATATTGTGATGGTTGTTGTGACTGTGGTGGTGGTGGTGTGTTGCTGATATGGTATAGTAGTAGTAATTGTTGTGGTTGTGGTGGTGGAGGGTGTTGTGGTGGTGTGTTGCTGGTATGGTGTAGTAGTAATTGTTGTGGTTGTGGTGGTGGTGGTGGGGTGTGTTGTGGTAGTATGTTAATTGTATGGTGTAGCACTAGTAGTAATTGTTGTGGTGTGGTGGTGATGTGGTATCTTGTACAGTGATGACAGTATGTGTTATTGTAGTGAACAGAGGTGGTGTGTGTGTGTGTGTGTGTGTGTGTGTGTGTGTAAGCCAGAGTGTATACAGTATGACTTCTCCTTCTGCTATTTCTCTCTTGCAGTATGTCTTCAAGACCTTACCGAGCCCCAAAGGAACCAAAGTGAAGACTGTACATGAAGAATTGGCCAAAAACCTCACAGTTTTACTCCGCCCTATAAATGCTGACCAGTCAGTGGTCAGTCGTTTCCTTAAACATTCCTGGTTCTTTTTTGAGATTCTAATCAAAAGTATGGCTCAATACCTCATTGAAACAGAGAGGATAAAGGTAAGGGGTCACTTCTTCCCTATTCTTCCTTCCATGCCCAAACATACATTGCTGTTGTAAAGCACATAGTTGTATATAATCCTTTGTACTACAGGACACAAAGCCTGAAATTTTGCGGGGCAAGGGATAAACCGATTACATTGACCTTGGTGCTTAATTTATCTACCCTGAAAGGTAAAGTCGACCTCGGTGGAATTTGAACTCAGAACATAAATGCTGCTGAGCATTTTGCCTTCGTTATTCTAATGATTCTGCCAGCTCACTGCCTTATAACTATGTCATTACATTGGTTGGTGGAGACCTGACACCTCACCATTTAATATATATATTAAATAAGTTTTTTTGCTTCTTACCTACATGCACACACTGTTCTCATTGCACACACACTGTTCTCATTGCACACACACACATAGTGGTTTCGTTCTGTCTCTACACAAACGTATATTGGTCTCACTGTCTGCACGCATATCTTTAGCTCCAACAATGTTTTAACAGAATGCCACTAATATTAATATTGTCAATATTTGTTTCCCCCACAATTCTTCAGATGCCTAGAAATGAGCGGTTCTCCTCAGATTATCAGTTCCGCATTCAGAACCTGATCCAAGCCATCTACCCTCATTTGTACCAGAAACCAGATATTTTAACGGATGCCAATACTGCCAACCACAGCCTTGCCACATTTATCAAGGTGAATACTTTGGTTCCTTTTACCATATGGTGCCATTTTCTTTCTTTATTTGTGTCTTTAATGGAAGAGTCCAAATTGGGAAGGGTGAACGGGCAGTATTGGGTTGCTTATTTTCGTGACCCGACTTTTCGTTTGATGTCACTTTGTCCATGTCTTTTGGTCTGACGTCTTTTTGTCCGATGATTTTTTTTTTTTTGTCCAATTTTAAATAAACTCTTTAGAAAACAAGGTGAACATCAAAATCAAATAATCATTGAGAATTCTATTGATAGGATTTGTCCTAATACAAAAAAATCATTGGACAAAAAGACGTTTCATGAGGTGACATCAGAAGAAAAGACATAGCGCCAGTTATTATTATGATTTTAATGAAGAAGAAATGGCTGTGTCTAGGAACTTCTGGGATTAGTCAAATTCCCAGTGGTTCATTGCTATTGTAACATAATCACTGTGACATTTCCACTCTGACATTTCCACCATGACATTTCTGCTGACATTTTCACTGACATTTTCACTGCGACATTTCTGCCCTGACATTTCCATTGTGACATTTGGGGTGTGATATTTTCACTGTGATATTTCTGCCATGACATTTCCACCAAATTTTTTCTGTGACATTTGTGTTATATTTTCACTGTGACATTTCTGCTGTGACATTTCCACCATGACATTTTCACCATGACATTTCCGCGATGACATTTCCGCGATGTCATTTCTGCCATGACATTTCAACCAAATTTTCTCTGTGACATTTGTGTTGTGATATTTTCACTGTGACATTTCTGCTGTGACATTTCCACCATGACATTTTCACCATGACATTTCCGCGATGACATTTCCACCATGACATTTCTGCCATGACATTTC
>NC_068999.1:3357450-3366954 GCF_001194135.2 Octopus bimaculoides
TGACATTTCCACCATGACATTTCCACCATGACATTTCCACCATGACATTTCCACCATGACATTTCCACCATGACATTTCCACCATGACATTTCCACCATGACATTTCCACCATGACATTTCCACCATAACCTTTCTATCGTGACATTCCTGTTGTGATATTTTCAAATTTTACATTTCCAATCTGATATTTTCACTGTAATATTCTAATGTCTCTTTTTTAATTTCATTCAGCATTTATTTACACTAATTGATCGAGGTTTTGTGTTTCGAATCATCAGCACCTACATGGAGAACTTCAGTGTTAGAGATACAAAGGTATGTCTAATGTTTTATATATATATAGAGAGGTCATAGGTCAACAGGTCTTGGGGTCTGAAGACATGCCATAAAGTTAAACCCTTTATGAACGGGAAACCCAGAGTAACCTCATAAACCGGCCTTCACCTGGAAAGAAAAATTATATATATATATATATAAAGACAGTAATTAATATAATCATTTAATGACACTCTATTGGTATCTTGTACTGATTAGGATGATAATTATTAAGAACCAATCATGGGTTGGTTCTGGATGTCAACTGTGGATTGAAGAAAGAGTTAAGGCCTGGTCCCAGCTGCTGATCAAAGAATTAAGTCCTTAAATTTCAATATAAACTACAAATATTGCTTACTATTCAAAGAGCTGTGAACATATTGATTAGGGTAACACTGTATTTAGAATCTCCTGCAGGTGAAAGCTACTGACTCTCGGTTCCTCGTTAATTCAAATGTGATGAATGTAGACAGGAAGTAAAAGTTAATTTATTATGGTTTATTATTATTTCTTTCATTAATTATTTAAATATGTTATTGATTTTCTCATTGACTTTTCGTTAATTACTTTAGGATAAACCAAAAAAAAAAAAACTCTTTTCTTTATTTTTTTCATCCTTTCTACTGATTTGATTAAGCTGTTTCCATAGAAACTAAACAACAGAATTATGTTAAATTTATGATGAACATTTCAGAAATATCATCATAATCATCATCATTTAATGTCTCTTTTTCGTACTGGCATGGGTTGGACTCTTGGACTGGAGCTGCACCAGGCCCCAATGCTTGTTTTGGCATGGTTTCTAGGGCTTGAGTTTTAGTTCCTGCCATGGTTGACTTTATTGTTCATCTCTTCAAGGGGGACACAAATTTGTAGCCTTAAACCAATGCTAGAAGTCGCTTTCGGTTCTGTTGTGTTACGAAAGACCTTGATCCACATGCCTGGATTGGATTAATGAGATTATTGGCTTAAGATAAAGTTGTGTGTTTGGATTATTACTGACGTCTGGTTGCAGTAATAGTTTCAGAAGGATATTGTTCTGGGGAAGAAGGATTGGATACAATATTTAGTTATTATTATTTAGCCACAGGTTGGCCTATGGTCAAAGCTGTCCAGCCATGACTTCCTTATTTTGAGACATAGTGTATCAAAGACTCCACTGTCTAATGTGACCTTCTTTGTTGTTTAGTCCCAGGTTAGCTATGATCCAACTGACCAGAGATGTTCCAACCATGACCATCCTGTCTTCTACTGAGACAGTGTTATCAAGGACTCCATTATCTAATGTATCTTTCCATGTAGTCGTTGTTTAGCCCTAGGTAAGTCTTGATCCAGCACACTTATGATAAAAAATATTCCTGAAACGATCTTCCCATCATTATTTACTCATTATGTACCTAAGACTACATTATTAAATGAGTCCTTTTTTTACTGACATTAGGGTGTGAATTGAGGGATTTTTAGCTGCTATTTATAGCAGACCCAGTAACATTGTTAACATCTTCCAAACTACAGGTTACTATTGATGAATGTTACTTGTTACCATTTCTGTTGTCGTGAATTCTTCCTAATCAATGTTGTTTCTGTTATTTTTTTTTCTGGCACAGATATTCCAACAAATGAAATTCGAGTTCCTTAAGATAGTTTGTAGCCATGAACACTATATCCCTCTTTGTCTTCCTCTAATGAGGCGTGGCCTTATCAAAAATTACAAAGGTTTGTTACCACATCTCTCTCTCTCTCTCTACACACACACACATGCATATATATATATACACATACGCACATAAACCACTTCTACGTCTTTCTATGTATACATAATTCTGTACATGTGTATAATGTTGGTTCGTTTACTGTTACAGGTTATTGTTTTAATTACCAAACCTTCTGCAGTGTTCTAATTGTTTTGTTTTGTTATCAGTGTTTTTCTTCATATATTCCAATGTCAGTTGTTGTTATTATTGTTATCATCATCATCATCATGGTCTGTGTATCCTGTGTTTTGTTATGCCATGAATGCCAATTGCTATTGTATTCTTCAATGTTTCTATTGAACCTAAACTGTTCTGGGATGTTCTGGTCTAGATTGGGTATATTTTATCCCACCACTGGCATTGTAGAGGTTGCCTGTGCAGTCCCATCTATCGTGTATTAGTCGTAGCTTTCCTAGACATGGTGCCTGTCATTTGTAAAGCATTTAATCTTCTGTTTGTTCCATGAAAACAGAAGCGGTCACCCGAGTGCCACACAGAGATGATGTCTCCATAAAAGACATTGATTGACTTAAAGCATAATTCAAGAAATATTAAAAAATCTGACTTCTTTATAATATATCTTTAGGTTCATAGGTTTTTCTGGATGACTGTAATAGGATGTTGAGGTCTTCAACCCATTCCCATGAGTGTTTAGATAATAAATGATGATGTCAGAACTAGAATAAAGTTTTCTGATAACTTTCATTCGTTTAATAAGAACTTCTTAGATAAACATGCAGTTTTTGGTTTTTTATAAGAACTGTTATTGGAAGTCATGACCTTCATGCTTTTCCCATAGACATTAATTAAGCATGTGAAACAGTTCCAACCAAAGATCTTCCAAAACTGAAGACTTTTCCCTCACTCAAAACATGCTTTCCTGTCAGTAATCCAGGCATGGCCACCACCACCCCATTGATATATGTAATATAGTGAATATATTTTCCTGTTGCACATCTTAGGCCTAATCTCTCTGTCACTTCTACAAAAACACCCCTCTTTGAACCCCTACCAATACATCCCTGTTTCAATGACCGCCCCCTTATTAACCCCCCCCCCAACATAACCTTTAAAATCTTTCTCATTTCTTGTTCAATCTCTGTGATATTGCAATTGTTTCATTTCTGACATCAAGATGTAGGAACCACTTATAGACCTAGATAATCCTACTTATCTCTTATAGACCGAGATAATCCTACTTATCTCTTATAGATTTAGATAATCCTACTTATTTTTTAAAGACCCTAATAATATTTTCTTTTATAGACTTAAGTAATATTACTTATCTCTTACAGACTTAGATAATATTGCTAATCCCTTATAATCCAGATAGAAGTGTTCTTACTGACAAACCAGTTCCTTCCCTGTGCTTTTTCTACATGAAATTTCCTGTCTAATTCCTCATCCTCTCATCATGTGGTGTCTTGGAGAGTGGAGTTGGTCAATGGTTGAAAACTCAACTCTGTAATTTGATTAAACGAACAAAGTAATTAGACAAATTTATGAATGTATACTAAAATTTATTGATACTAAAATATATTTATTGGTGTGTACTAACCAGCACTGATTTATAATAAACAGCTTTTGTATATTTAAAACTGAGATAATTTTCCAAGGAACTGGCATAAAATATTTCAATTTGTCTTTTGGTAAATTCTAAATCAACTTTATATATTTATTGTTAATTTGTTGCTATTTGTTGTGCTGCCATTAGCTTTCTGTTGTCTCTTGCTAGTGTACGTATCTATGTATGTATGTATATATAAACATAAATATATATATATGTATGTGTGTTTGTGCCTGTGTATATAAAATATTGTTGGTAACAAAGTTGTCAATCTGTTTCTTCTCTTTATGACTGGCAGATGTCCAATTGGAAGGTAAATTCTTAATTCTCTGTTGTTGGTGCAGTCTCTGCATCCAGACTGCATCGTTTCATTGTGTGATATGTAGCCAGGCGCTTACCAATCACCTTAGCCTTGTCACCATTGATCACTTATTACCAATCTGATCAATCACTTCATAACACTTCTCTTCCTCTCTTCTAATTTTCTTCTTTTCAGTGTAATTTTTTTCTTCTCTTATTTTTGTTTCTCGTTTGTTGTTGTTGTTTATTTTCCTGTTGCTTTTTTTTTATGTGTCTGTGTGTCTGGGGTGAGCAGGTGGGGACCATTGCCATTTTGATACACTAACAGTTAATTCTAAGTTCTGTCATAGAATAGTTGTATGTGTAACCAGTTCTTTGTACTCCTGATCGCTCTTTGTTGTCTAATTAGGAATATAGCTTTTCTGTAGCTATTTCTAGGTTTGGTTTTATTCCATGGAATCTTCTAGTCTTGTACATCATCTCCCTTCGTGGAGAACTGGCGCTGAGGAGACGTAAAGCACCCTTTACCAAAAGTCGTGTTTACTTTCAACTCTATTGAATAACCACTTCAGCCATTGACAGTAATTAAAATAACAGGACAACTACTTTGTTAGAAGTTTTATGAGGCTTGGTCTAATTATGTTTATTAATGAGGGAACAAATTTGTTAGTAATTATTGATGTATCCCATGTGTTGCTGCTACTACTTCTACTACTACATATAACAGTTTCCTCTCTTACTTTACCTCGTATTAAGGTTGATTGATGTGTGCATGTGTTGGTGTGTGCTTGTGTATGTGTGTATGTATGTGTAAGGCAGGGGAGGACTTGTGTTTATTTCAGTTATCAATAAATTTGTTTTAGTACCAGGTTCCAGTCTGGTTTGGCATGGTTTCTATGGCTGGATCCCCTTCCTAACACCAATTGCTCTAAGAGTCTAATGGGTGCTTTTACGTGCCACTGGCATGACACCAGTATCTTATCTGCCACGACTACGATTTCACTTGGCTTGATGGGTCTTCTACTCAAGCACAGCATGTATCCAAAGGTCTCAGCCATTGTCATTGCTTCTGTGAGGCCCAACACTTGAAAGGTGCTTTTTATGTGCCACCAGCACAGGTGCCAGTTACATGACACCAGTGTCAGCCACAACTACAACTTTACTTAGCTTGACAGGTCTTCTAACTAGTATTACTACTAAGAACAATAGTAACCACAGTGCTTTTCTAGAAATAGACAGGATGATGATACTCTATGTCAGGTGCTATATTATTTCTCTCACTTCTGGTAGACTCTTAATTTTTCCCAGAATAGTAATTCTTTAGATTGTAGGATGTTGTTGGTACTGTGGTTGTTAGTTCAGTGTTTCAAGAAATATTTTGTCATTTTGAAATTTCTTTGTTTTTTTTTTTTTTTCTTCTTTTTTCTGCTGTTGTTATTTCGTCTGCCACACTTACCTCTCGACACTTGGCATGGCGCCCTTCTCTCTCTCTCTGACTGCTTCTTCACTGCTTGAAGTTCAGTCTTAGGAACTTTCTTCATTATTACTTGTTTCTGGCCTTAGGTCTCTCTCTTACATTTTAAATTTTCTCTGTGTTGATTGTTCAATAAACATATACATACATACGTTTATATTTCTGTGTGTTTATATACATAAGTATATGTGTATATATGACAAAGAGATCTGTATTTATGCATCCACACAAATCATATCTGGCTGAATGAAGAAGGTTTCCCTATCAACTGTTTTATCTTCATGTGATGTATGCAGTGTCTCAAACCAGCTCAACCTGCACCTCAAAATAGAATAAATAATGGGCCATAAAGAGGCAGTATATAGAGAGGTATAAGGTTTTTGAAATGTTTGACAGAAAGAGAAACATCATAAGAGCAATTTAGTGACAGAAGTGGGTCTATGGTGATTGATGTTGTTGTAGATGTTGTTGTAGATGTGTGGGCCTAGTCAGGTTTGTCATGGCACACATACGTCATATAAAGCACTCACCTTTAAAATGCTGCTAAGTTTTAATATTTCAGATAATATATTTCCTATTTTGTGAGTTGAGGGAGAATTAGCTGCTGTATTGGGCTGACTGCAGGATGCCTCACAAGTTGGGGTTTCAGGATTCATATTTTTAAAGTGAATCAGTATATTTTGAGAAAAATGGTTCAGGAATTTCAATATATGTATAGATTCTCTTCCATTGAATCTATCTGGGAATTGGTCTTTCTTTTTGTACTTGGAATGGAATCTTCTCGAAAGAGGATTAAGATAATCCGGAATTATTAGTAGACGTTGTCACAAACTGAATAGAGTTTTGTATATATATATATATATATATATATGTGTGTGTGTGTGTGCGTGTGCGTGTATGCTGGGAGAGATACTGGTATGCAAAAATGTGTATATATATGTGTATGAGAATATACGTAAGCATGTGTGTGTGTGTATATAATATATTGCGGCCATGCTATTTGTGTGTGTATATATATATATATGTATACACACACACACATATATATATGTATATATATATATATATATATATGTATATATATATATTGGCATGTTAAATAACATCCAGAACATTAAGTATATTCTCAAATTTTGTGAAAAGGTTTTTGTCTAGTTTTTTTCTTTTGTTCTTTGTCTCAATCTTTCCTTTGTCTTTCTCTCTCTCTCTCTCTCTTATTTTCGCTTCTCTCCCGTTTTTAAAGCCAAAATTCCACTAACCCAAGTTTATTTTTGTTCTAAGCTGGTTATGTAGTGCTTCCCCTCCATTTGTGCCCTTCACCCCCCAACTTGCTGTTTAGATCAATAACAATTTCTTAGACGCTGCTGCCTCTTTAGTTAGCATTACCAACAAGAATGCATTTTAACAATGGCCAAAATTCAAACTTTAAATCTTTGATTTTTGCCGTCCCTTTTTGATGCAGTTTTAGTCTGTTTTATCACTACTACCACTACCACCCTCTTCTGGTAAGCAATCAATTTTTATTGCTTTCTATCTTTATTTGTTGTTAGTTGTTGTTGTTGTTTTATTTACTCGTAGTAGTTGCTTTAATGTAGACATATCCGCACAGCTTCTTCTTCTTCTTCTCCATATAATATTATGGAGGTGCCACATTACTAATTCCACACCACAAATATCAGTATAAACTTTAACAATATTCTTCAAGACGGTTTGAGGAATTACTGTCTTTGTCATTACCATTGCTGTTGTTGTTCCATTCGATATATTTTCCAGCCATCTCAGGTGCCGTATTGTCTCTGAACACAGCCAGGCTCTACCAGTCCATCAGTTTTATATTTTACACCACAGCCAGACTTTACTAATCCATCAGTTTTGTGTGCAACAACATAACCAGACTGTACTAATCTATCAGTTCTGTATTCTTTGGCCAATCATGTTTGCTGAATCTCACAACTAAACATTCTTCGGCATCCTTCAAAATTTTGTTCAAACTGACAAAGGGAGTCACTCGGGATTTGAAAATTCTTATCAACACAGGAATTGATTGAGATTGAAATGGCTTTTGGCTTCACTTTGGTACCAAAAATGATGATCCTGAAATAAATGACAGTGAAATAAAATTTCTCATATTATCTGAAGAATCGAATTCTTTATACCATTTTAGACCAATATGTCTTTATAGATAGTACACTATTGCTAGAATTACATAGAAAATTGGTTATATTTGTACATGGGAGTACATAAAAAATTTTAGTTTCTACTGTTGTAATTATCAAAGAACCAGCATCCTTTTTGAAGCAGATCACAATACTTTGGCACCGTTCTGGTCTTTTCTTTCAATAACAGAAAAAAAAAACCCTATATTAATATGAAAGCTCTGAATAATCCAATAATTTTTCAAAAAACTCAACATAAATGTCTTTGAAAATCATTTAGAGAAGCCATTCATGAAATCTCTGTCGTGGAAATAACCGAAAACCAGAAATTGATTGAATTAATAGAATGAAAATTTAATGACAAGCAAACAATTATTTCTCAAGACTTAGAATAGCGTCAAAAATGTAAAGACCAAAACATTCTTCACGATTTAAATGTTTGTTAGCAAAGTATGCAAAAAATTAAAAATTGATCACTTTTCAAATTCAGTAAAGAATATAAATATTGCAGATTGAAAAAAAAATCAAGGTTTTGCAATATACAAAGGAGAGTCAAAAATTATATGCATTCTTGTTTTTTCAATGTATTTACACAAAAGCAGGGAATAAACAAGTACATCATTTTTCTGTATAGTCTCCTTCCTTTTCGATGTATTTGGTCCAGTGGTCCACAAGCTTGCATGTTCCCTCCAAGAAGAAGGTTTTCGGTTGGTTGTGCAGCCATTTCTACACTGCTTCCTTCATATCTTCATCCGTAAGAAATTCACAACCTCGTAAACCATCTTTTAGCAGTCCAAAGATATGATAATCGGAAGGGGTGAGATCTGGGATGTAGGTAGGGTGCTCCAGCACTTCGAACCCCATTGGTTAGTGGTTTCAACAGTCTGGGTGGCCATGTGTCGCCATGCATTGTCATGCAACACCAAAACTTTCTTCAACAATAAGCTTCAGCATTTGGTGTGAATTGCTGGTTTCACTTTGTTGGCCAGCAAAGTACTATATCTTGCACAGTTGATCGTACACCCCTTTGCCTAGTAGTCTTCCAGTATAGGCCTTTTTGAGTTCCAAAAATGGGTTAGCATCACCTTTCCCACAGAAGACTGACTCTTGAATTTCTTTGTTGCTGGCGAGCCAGGATGTTCCTACTCCATACTCTGTCTTTTGGGTTCTGCCTCATAATGATGGACCCACATTTCATCTCCTGTGACTATTCTGATCAAAAATTCTTCACCTTCATTATTGTAACAATCAAGTAAACGTTGGCAGACCTTAAGACGTTTGCACTTGTGCTCTGCAGTAAGCTCTCTTGGCACCCATCTTGCACAGACTTTTCTGGAAGCCGAGCTTATCATGGATGATTCGGTAGGCAGAACCAGGACTAACCTTCTGATCAGAGAAATCAGATCACCGCTCTTTGTTCTTCTTTGGTGCACATTGCTAGTGGAGCAGCCATGCTTACACTGTAAAGCCAGAAAGAAAAATGGTGCGATCAGGTTCAAAGTTCGATCATGTGACCACAATTGTACCATGTGCAGAAGACAGGGTGACAATAATAAAGATATGTTATGACGAAAGTGCAGATAATTTTTGACTTCCTCCTTGTATATAAGGCATGGGTTGGACAGGATTAACACTGTCCAAGTCAGTTCTTTTACAGGATTATTGTCCTACCAGATGGGTTGGACAATATCTCTGAATGTATGTGTTTATAGTGATAAGACGTGTGTGAGTATGTGTATATATATATATATATATATATATATATATATACAACATTAAACGATAATGATATATATATATATATATATATTGTTGCTATTATATTAAACTGTTGTATGTCCAAATTTGGTCAAATGCGTTTTTTCCAATATTTATTTTTTGCTTGCAATAACCGGTTCTTTTGGTCAAAGTATCGGATCTCCAGCTGCTTCAGATGC
>NC_068999.1:3366964-3369917 GCF_001194135.2 Octopus bimaculoides
ATATATATATATATATATATATATATATATATATATACACATACATACACACACACACACACACACACACACACATAAATAATACTGTTTTTTTATACTTGTTTTGTGGTAATTTCCATGTTTTTGTAATAAATGTCTGCCGATAAACCAATATTTTATTGTTATAAGAGAAATTTTATCTAAAAGTTGAATAAATTTCTAAACTTTGACTCACACTGACCAATCAGCTGCATGGCTACTCACTCACCTCTACGTTGACTCTTCTAATATTACAGACTCTCTGCTGTTGTTTTGTTTAACTTCCTGGTTATTTGAGGACTTTATGCATGTTTAACCAGCTGTGAACCAGGCAGCAGCCAGAAATTGAGCATTCCATCCAGCCATTCTACAATGGTTGTGACTATTGTTTTTTTTTTTGTTTTTATTACCTTCTTTGTATTTTTTATTTTTAAATGCTGGCCAAAGATTCCTGCTGGTGATGCAATGTCCAGGTATCAGAAGAATAGACAGAGCAGATGCAAGAATAGTCAAATATATCCTCAGTTAATTGCTGTATCTGTTGATTTAAGACTGCAAAATGATTCACTAAATACAACCCTGGTTATTCTTTTGTATTGTCGCATAGCAACTTGTATTTCTTCTCACAGAAATCCCTGAGTCCAGTTTGGTTTATTATTGCTTCAACTCACCACACCTCAGGGTTCACATTTTATTTTGATTTTCATGGAAAGAGGGAACGTTTCCCATAGGCTGTAATGTTTCACTGATTAGTGAAAGGGAAAGGGTTAAAATTAATTTGGTTAATTTAAAGTCAGAAAAATTTGAGTTTTGTATAAGGTGGGAGCACAAAGGGATCACAGAGGTAGGAAAGGAGAAGGTCTATAGTTTTTCAGACAGAAGGAATAAATATAATATTTAGTGTAAGAAGATGATGGGGGAAAAGGAGAGGTGGGTATAAAACATGTTGGCATCAGGTTTGGTTCTTGTTGTAAATTATAAAGAACACAAGAAGCAAGATATAATTATAAAGTATGAAAGAAACAAGATATAGATGTATAAGAGTACAAAGAATTCATTAAAAAATGACATTTTTTAATTAAGGTCTGTAGCAGTATGATGACGAGCCAAAGTTGAAGGAATGAATATGAGTTGAAATCAGTTTTCCATCATATATTTATTGCTGCTTGTAAAAGACATCCCAGATTTGACAGTCTGGAAGAGCCAAACGGAAGAATAGAAAATCAATTCAGTTTTGACTATCAATTTATTTTTTGTTTATATATGTATAAAGGCGATGCTCCAGCTTGGCCACAGTCAAACGACTGAAACAAATAAAAGAATATATATAAATATATATATATATATATATATATATATATATATATATATATATATATATACACCCACACACATTTATATATATGTGTGTGGGTGTGATGAATGTTGATGTATTGGAGTGGTTGGCCAGTGTCAGACATATTGGTTGGCAGTCAGGTTACCAAAACAGAATCGGTCACAATTTCTTGCATGACAAGAATTGGGTTTGCAATCCTGCTTCATTGCTCACAACTCTATCAGCTTCTATTGTCTTGTCACTAGCATCTTGTCTCTTTGGCTGGCATCAGCCCACTGTTTTCTGAAAACAATTCACTAGTTTGAGTTTGTTTGCTTTGTATCACCAATTCTTGGTTGCCAACGACGAGTCTGATTGGACAGATACTCGTTGATGTCATCACATTCATGAATTGTTTTGACCAGATTCTGAGAATTCCTACTTTGTAAAGAAAACCATTGATTAGATTTTTTTGCTGATGTTATTCAAAGAATTTGATGTGCAGTTGTTGGGCATCGTTGGTTAGATTTTTCATGCTACCATCAATTTGAAAACTTCTGTTTCATTACTTAAAAAGAATCTAGGTTTAATTTGAGGCAGAAACCTGTGTAATAAGGCTATGCCAAGATGCGTCAAACATTGGGGAGCAAGAATATATTCCATTGAGGAAGGTTATTTAGAAATGGTAGAACCAAAATATTTGTTGTTTTTCAAATGCTTCTTTATGCAGATTTAGAAAACCTCCGAATTGAAGTAGAATGGAGGTCAGGTTTTCATCATCGTTTAACGTCCGCTTTCCATGCTGACATGGGTTGGACGATTTGACTGAGGACTGGTGAAACCAGATGGCTACACCAGGCTCCAATCTGATTTGGCAGAGTTTCTACAGCTGGATGCCCTTCCTAATGCCAACCACTCAGAGTGTGTAGTGGGTGCCTTTACGTGTCACCCGCATGAAGGCCAGTCAGGCGGTACTGGCAACGGCCACGCTCATCTCGCTCGAAAACGGCCACGCTCATCTCGCTCATGGATAATAAGATAAATCTTTCACTTTGGGATCTGCTTTCTTTTTTTTTTTCTCCTTCTTAGAGTTCTTCTTCCAGGAGTTGATAACCAATAATGTTTCTGCTGTGTAATCAATATTATTGAACAGATTGCCAAATACATATCAGTTTCAGAATATCAGTGATTCATAAAATAGTTTGTAATTTCTTCCTTGAATGAAGCAAATATAAAGTGATAGCATGTTGTCAACTTAATGTGACAGTCCCATAAAAGGGAAGAATGCTACTGTTATTTAGCCCTAGGAAACGCCATTTCCTGTTGGACTTGACACATATTAAGTTGACAACTCGCTATCACTTTATCATGCTGCTACTGCATAAATCTCTCTGAGAGATTTAGAAATATATTATTTCTATGAAGCATATATGTTTTATAAATATTTTTGGAATAAGCCATTTTCATTGTGTTATAAACATAGAAATAGGATATTACTGAGAATAATTTCTACATTGGCAATGAAGCTTTTTGTTGTTTGAAGTTGTTAGTAACCGAAACTCTTGTTTGATTCCACTGAAAATATTTCTTTGATATCTATAGATTTGAAACATGACTACA
>NC_068999.1:3370437-3371294 GCF_001194135.2 Octopus bimaculoides
TTTTTTTTTTTTTTTTTTTTTTTTTTTTGTCAGGGTCATCAAGGTCGAATAGCTGCCTTGTACCTACCTCTCATCCCAATCCTTCTTGAAAGTAAGGAACGTCTGATTGACAATGCCGATAGTACAACCGGAATGAGCGCTGTCAGCTCCTCTACCCAGAATATAGATCTCAATGCTAGTACTGATGGCTTCACTACTTCAGACTATCATCACAAAAGTATCTCTGGGATTGACCAAATCCATAAAAGAGATTCTTCATACTTTGATGTTATTGCCGGAAGAGGTACTCCATTCTTTCTTCTCACAAATCTTGACAATTCACTTCTGCTCTAAAATTTATGCTTTTCATGTTCTTGACTCAAAACATCAAATCTTTCATTATTTAACAAACTTCATACCATATTTGACTGCCTCCTGTTCTTTTTTTTTAATAAAAGTTGTCTTCTCCCTTACCAAATATTTCCTGGGTTCATTGCCTCCCCACCCTTCACTTTCAACCACACAACAGTTTCAAAAAGGTGAGGCACATTGTGTTATGTAGTCCTAGATGCATTATATTTACATAAAAGACAGGATGGTCACAGCTGCAATGTTTTTGATCAGAGCTCTGCTGGTTCAAGTTGTCCTGAGGTTGAACAGTGACATAAACTATATACAAGTTATTTACAATCTGTACACAATACACATGCTCCCAATATCATCTGAATTGTTTTTATGTCTGTTTTTCCGTAAATGACATGGGTTTGTTGAGTCACCACTGTCCACATCCCCCCTCTCACCCCTTCTCTCGCTCTCTTTCTCTCTCTCTCTCACACACACACACACACACACACACACACACACACACACACACACAC
>NC_068999.1:3371417-3373938 GCF_001194135.2 Octopus bimaculoides
ACCACCACCACCACCACCACATCCAACCTTTCTCATTTCATTCCAAACATTGTCACTCTGCTGCTTCTGTGACCCTTAATTATCTTCTCTTCCGCCAGCTCCACCCCAGTCCATGAGTAACTTGAATCTTGGAGAGCCTGAACAACTAGAATTACTTGCTCTACAACAATCCAATTTGGTTATCCAGGCAACTAGAGCAAACAGTTCTTCAAA
Organism: Octopus bimaculoides; assembly: GCF_001194135.2. Lineage (NCBI taxonomy): Eukaryota > Metazoa > Mollusca > Cephalopoda > Octopoda > Octopodidae > Octopus > Octopus bimaculoides. The sequence goes on from NC_068999.1 coordinate 3,371,631, forward strand.
CTCTCATTTAAGGTAATTATCTTCACACTGTTCACTGCAAATATATTTTATATTGCTCATTGGTCACAAACAAACAATCAGATATTTTACATTTCTGGACTATTAACATTATTATTATTATTATTATTATTATTATTATTGAGTGAGAGAGCAGTGCATGCCATCAAAGTGACACTGGGGTAAAATATACGAAGCCCCGTATACCCATCATGACTACCCGTCTGATAAGGGTACACCAGGCACATGCATCACAACCACATGTGCGCGACATGGTGACTTCATATCAAGATAAACAGTGCATGACCTTGCAGGTGGGGCCCAGTTAGAATTTTCTTCTGGTCGAGTAGCCCATCCTGCTCAAATGGTCCCTGAATAAGGGTTGTTTAAGGATGTTGAATGAAACCCAATGTTCCAGAGGTGAATTATCCAAACCCCAAACACATGGCTATGATGCTCTCCCACTACTTCTGCTCATGATTAGAGATGCACATATTGTCAGCCACCAAGGGACATGCTCAAATGGTTAAGGTCAAGCAATTGACACGCAAATCAGTGGTATTGAGCAGAATATTTGCTGTAGCCCATCTTTTTATACCAAGACAAAACAATGTACATGATAACATTTCCAATCAGTTAAGATCAGAAGCCATGAGAGCCACTGCCTGGTACTGCATCCGGGCATTTATTATTATTATTATAAGAATGGCAAACATAGGTTTTACTTTTATTTTATATTTTGAAATCTGAAAAGCATCAAACATCCTCTCCTCACCTCTCCTCACCTCTCTTGTGCAAATCCTTCAATTTCTTCTATGATAAGAGCTTCTCAATATTTCTTTATTAGTTACCCACCTGGATATTCTGAACTTTGACATTTATCAAGAAGTCTGTTATGTTCTGTAAGGGTTTTATCCTTATTTTTTCTCTCTCTCTCTCTCTCTCTCTCTCTCTCTCTCTCTCTCTCTCTCTCTCTCTCTCTCTTTATAATGCTTCACTTTTTATTTGCAGAACTCAGTCGGTGGGTGGTCCAGTTCAAACTGCTCCGTTCCAAACCACAATGTACAATCGCTACGATAAATTAGATACCACAGAAGTTAAGGACTTGCTGATATGTTTTCTACATATTTTGAAATATCTACCAGAAGGTAAGAATTCTCTTTGAAAACCCTTAACAATTTCTCACTGTTGTTTCCATAATTCCTAAATCTAAACAACCATTTGTCTCACCGAGAAATGACATTTCCAATATTTTCATATATAACAACTGCCTAGATTCCAAAGTAGAATATTTATCATGTCATTCCTTAATCTTGTGTTCTAACCAAGAATTCTTTTATTCCAGATATCCTATTAGGATGGTTCAATAATTCTTCAGAATTCAATGTACTTGATTTATTTTCTCTTTTAGAGTAAGTAAATATTTCTCTTATTTCTTTCAAATTTGTTTTCATTTTTAAAAAAGATATTATTCTGAATTCATGAATATGCTGACATTTTCAAGTGGAATTATTATCAAGTACATATATATTCTTCCTGTATAACAGCCTTCTCTCTTTTTTTCTTAAATTCCCATCTTCTTCCGGTTCCCTTCTCCTTCTCATCCATTCTGGCCTGTCTTAAGCCTTGCTCTCCACCGTTCTCTCAATCCCTCTCAGCAAATGTACTCACCCTAAACTATTGAGTACTTCCAGCCCTATCCTCCTTCTCATTCAACTGCACCCTTCTGTCTTTTCTGCTGTCCTTGCTCTCCCTCCCATTCAACTGTCCCCTTCTGTCCTTCAAACAAGAGCACCTAATAATTGGTGTGGCAGTGCCAAGAGATCAACATATTAGCATGAAAGAAAGAGAAAAGATTGACAAATATGGAGACCTGAGAATTGAGATTGCCAAAGTGTGGCAGTTACGAGAATCAAACATAAAGGTTGTTCCTATTGTCATCGGAGTATTGGGTTCAATACCACCCAGGCTGAAGAAACATCTGGAAACCTTAGAAATACCCTACAATCTAGATGTATTGCAAAAGTCGGCATTACGAAGTATTGTTTGTCTGAGGTCCTTGTTGTGACTTGACAAACAGTACAAACCCCCAGTAGACACAATATCTTCAATCTCAACAACCTCACAATATTGTATACTGTGCAATGTCTATAATAATAATAATAATAATAATGTACTATGAATAAAATGTCAAGTGTTTTGGTGTGTGACATTTGGTCCACCCTGTATATGTATGTGTGTGTGTGTGTGTGTGTGTGTGTGTGTGTGTGTGTGTGTGTGTGTGTGTGTGTATATATATATATATATATAT
>NC_068999.1:3374143-3383496 GCF_001194135.2 Octopus bimaculoides
CTTTGATAACAATATTATAATTATTTTTTATAAAACAAATTGTTAACTTTCAAGTTTTTATTTCTTTTTAGTCATCTTTTAACCCTTCAGCATCTAAATTCCTCTGACAAGCATAATGCTTATTTGTGAATCACATTGATATGAATTAATCATGCACTACCTCATAGGTTTCAGATTTCAATGATGTGCTTGTTTATTTTTAAACTGACATTGTAGGGTAAGTGTGAGAGGCCAGATCTGGATAGTTTGAAGATAATTGATTATTTTGGCCAGTTTAAATGCTAATGGGTTAAGCATTACACACACGTATTTTAATATAATTTGCATAATTACCTGTGTGTGTATTTGTGAATATATAATTCCATATATTATGTATATGTGTGTTTGATGTATATATATATATATATTTGTGTGTGTATATGCTGTTTTGTCTATTGTAGCACCATTGGAGATACACGTAAAGCCATGACTGCTCCCCCACCATCACACAAGTCATTTATTGGGGCCAGTAGTAATGGAATTTTACACCAAAGAACTTACAGTCAATGTCAAGACAGTCAGGCTGAATTACTTAATGGTGAAGTTTCACTTTAATCTCTAATTCTCTTTCTCCCTCGTTCTGTAATTATTATCGTTGTTCAGTCCACGGAGGACTGGGAATGGTTTACAACAGCCCTCTCTCGCTGTTTCACTGGTTCTCTCTATACACAGATGTGTCTTCTGTTGTGGATTTCTTAAAAAAGTTTCTCTCTGACTCTACATTCTCTATAACTCTTGGTTTCTGGGAAAAATCAAACCAACCAACCAACCGAAACTGTTCGTCACTTGCGACTGGGTAATTTGTACCTAACTTTCACAAATTGTTTTTGGTGACTCTGTAGAGTCAGCAGCAAATACAAATATCCTCTTGGTACTCCCTCCCTTGACTCTGTAGAACCATGATTCTCAAACATTTTCGGGCTGGCACCCCCTTGACACCCAAGCCACATTTCTAGGGTCCTACCCCCAACTAACCGTCACAAACACAGACCTCTTTCTGAAGCAAATTCAAAGCAACTGTATTTCACAAATAAAACTTAAACCTAATGAATCCATTATTTTTTTGTTTTCACATGAATCGCTACCCCATTGTTGCCCCACTTTTTACATGAATCGCTACCCCATTATCACCCCCAATGCCCCCTTGAAACTTTCCTCTGCCCCCAGGGGGAGCAATACTGCTCACTTTGGGAACCACTGCTGTACAGCATCAGATATGCGATAGCAGCTGGCAGGAGAGCAGGATGGAAGTGACCCAGTGGTTAGCTGGTACTCATTTCCAGCTAAGTAGACTGGACCAGCATCAGATGAAGTACCTTACTCAAGGACGCACTGCACTGCCTGCTCAGTCCATGACCTTTTAATCATCAACTCAATATCTTAACTGTTAGGCCACACACCTTAGTGACTGCTAAAGGTTTGTAGGTTTGCAGGTTTTATAATAATCCCTGTCAGTTTGCTACCAGTCTGTGATAATCTGTGCCTGATCTATGTCTAACCTGTGTTGCTTTCCATTCCAGCACCTGGCGGAATATCAAGCATTCATCGAGCTCTGCAGGAGGCCAACATATCAACAGAGGTTGGCATTATTGTGCTTGATGTTCTCAGTCTTTACAGCAACACATTTAAGGTAAGACCTTCTTCGAAATCCTTCGTTGGTGGGAATGGCATTGCTAAGGATTACTGTTGTTGTCATGGATGATTATGGATAGATAGAGTGGAGTACATTTTCCCAAAGCTGACACGACATTGACAAACAGGCAGTCTGATTGTCTCAGTACAAGAGTACAACTGTAAGCATGGTGTTTCTGCCTCAGTAGACATCGTCAGCATAGCAGTTGTTTTATCTTATGTCCTTCAGCAGATGAGATACTTTGATATATACAAAAGAGTAAAACTCATTTATGGTTTGGGAAATTTGCATAAAGGAAATAAAAATGAGAGAACTGGCCAGTGGCATCTCTTTGAACAACAAAGACACATAAAGGATATGTTAAATAGAATTACAAAATAAATTCTTGGCCTTCGTGTATACACCATAAATTACACTGGGTGTAGTGGTGTGTGTGTGTGTGTGTGTGCGCAATGTATGCACGTGGACTATAAAAAATAACATTTTTTTTTATATAAGGGAAGTAACTCTTACATACCGTTCCTTATTTTGTGTTCAGTATTCTATAATGTCTTGTAATGGTTCAAGAAAGGAAGATTTTAATGTTGCAGATTAGAGGGAACCAGTTGGATGCTCTGTAAGGATTTGGAAGGGGCTGGCTTAGGGTACTATAAGGGATTGAAATTGAGTAGTTTGAGGTCGTTCTTGTTAGCTCAAAATTATCGGACATTTATAAATATAAAATTTCTAGCTGTCCCCATCCAGTTCTTTTTTCTAAGGAATATTACATCGTGGATATCATTATCTGTGTCCCTTCTTCAGTTATTTAGGTATGAATTGAGGGACATTTGGCTGATATTTCCTGCAAATTTAAGCATTTATGTAGAATTTAGTTAAATTGGATTAGGTTTCTTATAACAAATGCAATGATTGTTTTAACAAAATGCTTTAGTAAAACTAAATTCTCAGAATATTCTCATAATTTCTTCTATTTGCAGAAACAATTGGAACACAAAGATGGTGACAACAATTTGATGAAAAAAATCTTTGAAATTTTGTTGTCATTTCTGCAGACAAGTCAATCGGAGACATTGCAAAAACACATCTTCTCCATTTGGAGGTCTTTTATCCGGAAAGTAAGTATTGGCTGGAATTGGTCCTTTCAAGAGTAGAACTGGTAGTGTTGGCCTTATTGTGTTAGAACAGGGGTTCTCAACTGGGGACCTTTGAGAGTCCATATTAGATTTTTTGGGGTCCACACCAGAAAGTAGTAGACTAGAGACTGAAACTTTTGGCAAAATGTGCTCTGCTTGAGAGGACCCGTCAAGCCAAATGCACCCCTTTTGTATTGGGTGAGATTGGGATACCAGTGGGGTATACAGCGTGTTAATTTATGTGGGTCTGTGTGGATTGATTATTATTATTATTATTGCAGTGTGTTGACAGAATCGTTAGACAATTGGGAAAAGATACTTGTGGCATTTGTTCCAGCTCTTTATGTTCTGGGTTCAAATCCTGTTGAAGTTAACTCTGCTTTTCGTCCTTTCAGGATCAATTAAATAAAGTACCAGTTCCAGTTATTAAGATCAATGGTATTGTTTAAGCCCCACCCCTCAAAATTGATGGCCTTCAATTTGTATTTTTAAAGGCTTACTGATCCCAGAAATGTTTCCATAAAACTATTTATTATTGATATTTCTACTCTATTGGTTTTGAATCTTGGCTCAAGGCCTGCAATTTCAGAGTGGGGTAAGTCAATTATTTCTTCCCCCAATGCACAGCTGGTATTTATTTTATTGACCCTGCGAAATAATGAAAAGCAATGTCGATCATGGTGGAATTTGAACTCAGAACATAAAGATTAAAGAAATGCCATTAAGCATTTTGTTTGTCTGCTAGCTTGCCGCCTTAATATTTCTCCTAAATTGAACCATTCTTTATTTATTAATTCTTTGGTTCTGGTCTTATTATCTTTTGTTTTCTTTCACAGTTCCAGGCTGTTTTGTTCAGAGGAAATGCCAAACTTTGTGGAGATTTGTGCTACGAAGTATGTTCAAATATTTTAATTATCTAAATTAATTAAAATTAATATTTGTATTCAGTTTAAAGATTAATTTAAGATTGAGCAGCCAGGTATATTTTGACAGAATGTTACTACACATGGAATGGGTCGTATGGAAGAAGGAATCCAAGACTGAGTTTGTACTGGAAATCAATGTAAATTTAATTTTTTAGGGACATTTAGTTATATTGGTTGGTTTTGGCACCGTGGTTAGTGTAGCAGTGTGTCAGTGGGGAGGAGAAGGGTTCGTTCTCAAACCAAGAACCATTTACATTTGGAATTTTCTTTTGCGTAACTGTTGTGTGTGCGTGTGTTTAACATTAGTCTCTCTGTAGTGCTGTAATTGTTAATAATTCCTCTGTTGTGTGTTGGTTACTCTTCACAGAAGTAAGAATTCCACTGTTATTTGATGATGTTTTTAACAATGTTGCTTCCAGATCTTGCGCTGCTGCAATTCTCGGTTGAGTTCAACAAGAAAGGAAGCCTGTGCTTTACTCTATCTTCTGATGAGGTCCAATTTTGAATACAGTAGGAAAACCAGTTTTACTCGGGTACATCTGCAGGTCAGTAACCTCACCTCTCTCTCTCTCTCTTTCTCTCTCTCTCTCTCTCTCTCTCTCTCTCTCTCTCTCTCTCTCTCTCTCTCTCTCTCTCTCTCTCTCTCTCTCTCTCTCTCTCTCCCAATGTAAGATATTGTTGCTATTATGTTAAAATGTTGAATGTCCAAATTTGACCACATGCATTTTGGTCAATATTTATTTTTGCTTGCAATAGCCAGTTCTTTTCGGGTCAAACTCTAGAATCTTTGTCTTCTCTTATTTCTGCAGGTCATCATATCTGTGTCACAACTTATTGGTGATGTTGTCGGTATCTCCAACTCTTACTTCCAGGAGAGTTTAGTGATGGTGAACAACTACGCCAAGAGTGATAAAGCAATGCAGGTAAGACTGCTCACAGTTAACAACAACAGCAACAATATTCTCTACAGTCAGTAGCAATAAGGAGAAAACCTCCACCCTTCAGTCGCTTGTTTCTGCTTTCCAGTTTTGTTAATGGAACGAAACGTAAATCTTCTCTGAGAGAAGACATTATTTAGGTTGTGTGTTTGTATCTGTTTATCATTGCTTGGCACCATTTCGGGCAGTCACAATAACGGTTGGCATTAAGAAGAGCATCCAGATGTAGAATGCTGCTGCTGCTTAATGAAGGCTCTTCTAACCCATACCAGCATGGAAGGATCAGACGTAAAAATGAGTGTGAAGATGAAAGTGTTCAATGTTCTTAGCTGGAAGCTCTTTCTGTTACCAACCATTTTGTTCAGCTCTTGTGGCACACAAGAACACAGCGTGCCTATGCTAAAAACAGAGATGCACCCATATGTGTGTATGTGTATGCATCTGTGTGTGTCTGTAAGTATGTGCATTTGGAATGTTCTGTGATAAAAGTTCTGAAGTCTTGACTTGTACCATTTTATTGTCTTCCAGAAAACCAACTTCCCATTAGAGGTGAAAGATTTAACAAAACGTATCCGTACAGTCCTAATGGCCACAGCCCAACTTAAAGAACACGAAAAGAACCCTGAGATGTTAGTAGATCTACAATATTGCTTGGCTAAATCTTATGCCAGTACCCCAGAATTGAGGAAAACTTGGCTGGAATCCATGGCAAAGGCTCACTTACGAACAAAAGATTACTCCGAGGTTAGTTTCATTTCTGATTCTGCTTTAGTCTTTAACTAAGACAATGGTAAACTAATATCGGAATATAATTCTGTGTTTATTGTCTGAGAGGAGAGAAACCATCTCTACATTGCTCATGTTGTTAAGATATTTGTTCTGGTTATTTATGTCCTGACTTCAAATCCTGCCAAAGTCAACTTTGCCTCTCTTCAAATTTGCTGGCCTCCTGCTAAAATCAGAAACTACCATTTCAGATTGGCAAGATGGCAGTTTAGATAATGTGTCGATAAAAATGTTGTTCTCTGTTTGTTCTAGCTCTTTTACATTCGAAGTCCAAATGCTGCTGAGGTCAACTTTGCCTTTCATCCCCACCTAGGGGGCCAATGAAAAAATAAATAAATAAAATAAGTGGGGGGGGTGGAAAAAAATTCATAACGACATTGCTCTTCTCAATATGTGTGACGTAGCAGTTAAGACAATCTTTTGCACTTCCTGTATGGTTGGTAAACCAGGGATCATTCTTAAATAATTTTAAGTTCCTTTTTCGATCATTCCAAGTGCTCCTACAATCACTGGTATTGGAACCGTCTTGAGATGACACATCTTTTCGATTTCAATTTGCAAGTCTTTATATTTTCTGAGCTTATCAAATACTTTTGCCGAAATATTATGGTCACAAGGGAATGCTCATGTCAATATATAAACAGTCTTTCACAACAATATCTGGTCTATTTGCCTTGATGGTCCGGTCTGTACATACTGGGAAGTCCCAAAGAATAGTTACATTTTCTCCCTCAGTTAAAACCTCAGGGTGGTGCTTGTACCATTTGTCAGCAGATTTGATTTTATAATGCCGACACATTATCCAATGTAGATATTGGCCAACTCTGTCATGTCTTGATTTGTACTCTACAGTTGTTGTTGTTACTATTATTATTATTATCATTATTATTATTATTATTATTATTATTATTATGATGATGTTATTTCTCACTTGTTCCCAGGCGGCGCATTGCTATCTTCATATAAGTGCACTTGTTTCAGAATATTTGAGAAGGAGGGGTAAGTTATGTTTTTTTTTTCCTTTTTGTTTATTTTCGGGTGATTTTGTTTTTCTAAGTTTGTTTATTTTTATACTTTTTAATAATTAATTAACAACTTTGTACCAAGGCCTGTCTTGTGCCCCAAACTGAACAAATAACTTTCTGCATATTTTTAACCAAAATTAATTTTTTCTAATGAAAACAATGGCTGCAGTTGTTTGTAAAAGGCATTTCTATAATCTGTTGCCTCTTATTGTTATCAGTACCACAATAGATAGTTATCTTCATCATCATCATCATTATCATAGATTCCTAGTTGTAGCCACTTCACTCAAATTTTATAATTTCTGTGTATTTTAGAAACTAATTTAATTATTTTAATACTTGTTTATAAGTAAAGAAATCTTTTTTGGTATAGAAGCCATTATTATTATTAAGGTAGTGAGCTGGCAGAATCGTTAGCACCCTGGACAAAATCCATTATATTCTGAGTTCAAATCTTGCCAAGACCAGCTTTGTCTTTCATCCCTCCAAGATCAATAAAGGACCATCCATCATGTACTGGCATTGATTCAATCAACAAATCTACCTCCTCCCCACAAATTCTTAGACCACAAGTCTACCAAATCCACTCACAAGGCTTTGGTTGGCCTGAGGTTATAGTAGAAAGCACTTGCCCAAGGTGCCACACAGTGGGACTGAACCGGGAACCATGTGGTTTGGAAGCAAGCTTCTTACCACACAGCCACCCCTTCGCCTTGATATCTAAATATTTTCTATGATAAACCAGAAATTCACAATCATCTGATGCTTATTTTGAATTCTGATTCATTCTGTTGCTATTAATGTGTGGCTATAATCTTTCGTTTGAGTGTTAACTAATATTTAGTAATTTGACAATTAATAATGTCTGCAAACTTATTAGTAACATGCAATAACAATTTGGAAATGCTGGTGGAACTTCTTTAACAAACAGAATTCTAAGATAAAGATGGACAGAGCAATATTAGTGTTCTTTTTCGTATTTTAACTTTTGGCTTTTGACTTTTTTGGTTCCATTTGTAGCATGGGTGGGAATGGTATTTGGGGAATTTCTGGCACAGTGACTACTGAGTTATAGCCATTGACCTGAAGGGCATAAGTTCAAACCATGCTACTGTAGCCAGTGTGACAGATGGAGCTGGGGGGGTGGGGGAGAGATGACCCTGAACAAGGGAGATAACTCTGTGATTGTGTCACTGAAGAAACAGGTCCCATTTCTTTCTTATCCCTACAACAGGAATACCACTGCAAACTAACAAATCAGTTGTTGGTATTACAGCGGTGAGTATGTATATATATATATATATATATATATATATATATATATATATATATATATATATATATATATACATTCAGATGTATATACATACATACGTACATAATACATACATACATACATACATATATACATACATACACACACACACATACATACGTACGTACATACATACATACATACATATATACATACATACATAGGTTTCACACTTCTAAAGTGCTCAGCTGTTTCTTTGTAAATATGGACTACTACATTTCTCGGAACCAGAACGGAGAAAGCTGACTCGAAAACTACATACCCAGTCCATCAGTGGAAGTGTAAAAATCTGTAAAACTTTCCAGAAGTTTATCATTTAAATATATATGAGCATGTCTAGATATGCAACTGTATGCATGAGAATACATACATAAAACATTCAAATCTGCACATACATACATATATACATACATACATACATAAATACATACACACACATACACATACATACATACATACATACATACATACATACCCTGTTGTTGATGTTGAAATTCGAATGAAGGAGCCTTGGATCTAGGTTAGAAACCGGTTCTTTCTCTATTGGCAAGAAATCTTGAAATAAAACTGTAGTCCCTATATTATGTACTAAACCTTGGATGGGTTCCTTTAACCATTGAATACACAAAAACCTCAATTCACTTTGATTTCTATCTCCAGAGTTAATGAAACTGCCAAACATTTTTGTTGTATTTCTTTATCCTGCTCTCAAACATGACTCTTGTGCTTCAGATCAAATCAGTTACAAAGTAAATACACATTTGAAGATCTACAACACACACACGCACACTCTACACAATATATCTACATTGTTATATATTGTTAGGTTCACAGTCACAACCAAAACCACAACAATCAAAACAAACACCACCAGCACCACCACCAGCACCACCACCACCATTCCCACTATTATAATTAACACAGTCATTAACTGTAATGATTGTTAATTAAACAATTGTTTGTTCCATTAACGAAATTTCATGATTTATTGATGTGATTTTTGCCTTCCTTTTCGGGCCGACAGGGAAGATGAAGCCGAGTAAGTATTTGACAGCATGCTCTATTCCATGCATGAAATAATCGTTATACATACATGTATGTATATACGCAGACAACATACATGTGCGTCTGTGTATGATGTATATATGATGCAATGACACAGTTGTTACTGCAACACACAACAAGACAACTTTCACACATTTCTTTCATGTTTTATTTTCTATTGTTTGCCTGGCTTCATTTTTTTTTTCTGTTTTATTTTCTTTTTTCTTTGTTCATCTTGTCATAGTTTTAAGTTTGGATGAGTAGTTTTAGTATATATTAACTCATTATCTACACATGTGGAGTTCACCATCATCATTTAACATCCATGTTGGCATAGATCAAACTATATGTGTGTATATATATATATATACACACATAAGTATATATATATATATATATATATATATATATATACACACACACATAAGTATATATATATATATATATATATATATACATAAGTATATATATATGTATACATAAGTATATATATATGTATATATATATATATATA
>NC_068999.1:3384420-3390009 GCF_001194135.2 Octopus bimaculoides
ATATATATATATATATATATATATATAAACTCTGTTGTTGTCAGTTTATTTGTTGTTTTTGTTTTTTTTTTGTTTTTTTCTTGTCTCTCCTACATTATTTCTGCTACAGGTCCTTATTGAGATGTTATTCCATCAGAAAGGAATTTATCTTGTTCAGATTCTGCTCTCAAGGACGCACTCTCTCTCATCATCCTTACTAAACCATTCTGGGCTTTGATTTGCCCTTCTGAGCTTTTCTCCTTTTATTTTGATTCTTATTTTAATCTCATTCCTTTACAGTTTCTCATAGAATTCTCATTTCATTCAATTTGTTCTACACATAAGTTGTTAGTAAATGCTTTAGTTCTTGTAAAAAAAAATATCCTAAATTTTGAGTGATGTCATAATTTGATTTAAATGATGGAAAATTTAGCTGTTTTGTCCCTGATTACCATTCCACGAAGTATGGCATGGTTGAATTGTCTCATTCTTTTACATTTAAATGGTCAAATATTGATATTTTATGTAAAATTGATGAGAAAGGATTGATGGTAATTGCAGAAGTTTCCACACAGGTAGGAGCTTTGCTTGCTGCAACTGGTTTTTATTTTACTCTTTAATATGATTTTAAATATGATTTTAAGATATATGTAAGTATGTATATTCACACACACACACACCCACACACACACATGCACATAGGTGTGTGTGTGTGTGTGTGAATATACATACATTTAATGTAATTTTACTTAGCCTCTGATTCTTTAGCTTATTGCTTCATTAAGATTAATCTATTTGCTTTTATCTAATATTTTCCATTATTCTTCACTGAACGGAATGAACCAAGAAATCCTGAAATTCTCTTCTGCTTTGTTCTGTCTTCAGAATCTTCTTTTCTGTTTTTTTTATTATTATTATTATTATTATTATTATTATTATTATTATTATTATTCTGTCTGCAATGGTGCCATGTTGACTCAGTATCTTACACACTGAAGAATTTCTTTCATCGTGAAACATCAATCACCACTAGAATGGTTCAGGTGCCCCAGACTTGCACTCTATTGAAAACCATGAAATATTTGCAAAGAATTTTGTATGGGTGTGGTTGTGGGGGAAGGGCTAGCTTTGTATATATGTGTGTGTGTGTGTGTGTTTTTGGTAACGGTGTTAGAAAAGAAATACAATCAATCCAGATACGTCCACCCAGGTATATATATAATCAGCTTTCAACTTGATGCTGCTCCAGGTATCCATGTGATGACGTCCTATTCTTTCGTGTTGTTTTAGGGTCAGTTTCTCTTCTCACCTGCATTTGGTCTGCACATTTTTTCTCTTAGCTGCACCCCTTAATGATTCTAACTTTCTGGTGTTGTTCGGATTCACTGGACACCAGAGATGTCAGTTTATATCCAGCTGTAGTGGACACCGGAGACTTGAGTTGTGTCCACAAAATCAATAGGAACAAATCTCGAATTGTTGTTTTAAAGTATTTTCTGAAAAACTGTGAAATGGAAATATTTTCTCGTTATGTCTGTCTTGTCTAAGTCTCGCTAATTAACGCAATTATTAATTGAAATGACCATAGAGTAGCAGCTACTTTACACTGACCACTTTACTAACTTTTTTAGTCCCTGCTCAAGCCGTAGAAACCTTAGTCTTAAGCCATGAACTAACCTGACCCAGTGGCATGGTCACTGTGTGTTTGTATGAGGTCGGTCGGGGTCCACGTTTGTTGTACACCAAATTATATTAATTAACTGATTTGATTAATTTCTACCATGTCCTGGAACTCATTGGTGGAGGCATTAGCATGGCAGACTCTGCTTTTTATCAGACTGAACACATTGTCCTTTTGGGGCTTGACCAATACCAAGCTTGACCAATATCAAGCTGTCATCAATAACTGATCAAAATCGGGATTATCATCCATGATCAATCAATATCCGGTCATTGTCAGTAAGTGACCATTATTAAACTGACCCTTCAACAGAACTTGAGCAATACTGATCCCTGTTGTTACTTGATCAGTTCCTAGTTTGTTGTAAAGGATTGACCAGTGTGTCTTTGGTCTCCCTCAAGTGATGACCAATCACATGTGTATGTATATATGGATATCAATTAATGACTGACAAAACAACATTAGTTTACATAATCACTTTCATCAGCTTAATGGCTCTGAGGAAGCTATCGAATGTTGCATAGACAACCAACTCTTAGTGCACTGTTTTTTTTATAGCAGAAACAGCTGTAAGCTAATGAAGGTGATTATGTAACTTCTGTTCTTTTGTCTTTCATTAATTGATATTACACTCTGTACCCGCCAAATGCTTTACTCTAAAGCATAATGGTATTGATTTCTAACAACAGGTTATTAGTATCGCTAAGCCTAAGCAAAACCATAATAATAATAATCATGTATGTAAACATATTACTTACCGACATTGACAACTGTTTTATCATGTCCGAGTGGTCTTTGAAACTGATGCAAAACTGTTCGTTTTGACGTACTTACCATGAAATATTCTAACTTGTAATTCTGTGTTTGCCAACAGGAACCTACCCACAAGGCTGTGCTGCATTTCACATGATCTCCCCCAACATACAGACAGAAGAATCCTCTATAAAAGATGATTCCGGAATGCAGGATGTTCACTACACTGATGTAAGTACGCACACACAGACACACACACACACACACACACACACACACACACACATGCAGACAGGCTGTTTGTTTATGGCCCCTATATTAACTATGCTGGACCCAATTCACAGCATATACTTTTGGGTCCCTCAACTTTGGTTAAAGGGAATGATCTATAGGGGAAATGTGATGAACAAGATACAAGTGACTGAGTCTTTCTTTTTTTGTCATTATTATTATTATTATTAAAGTGGCAAGGTGGCAGAATCATTAGCACATCAGGCGAAGTGCTTGGCGGCATTTTGTCTGTCTTTACGTTTTGAGTTCAAATTCCACCGAGGTCAGCTTTGCATTTCATCCTTTCGGGGTCGATAAATTAAGTACCAGTGAAACACTGGGGGTCGATGTAATTGACTTGTCCCCTCCCCACAAATTTCAGGCTTTGTGCCCTTTACTAGAAAGGTTTATTAGTACAATTGGTGCTAATAACCATAATCCTTTCTGCTCGTCTGTGTTAGGTGTAGTAGGAGGGAGAGGATTGACTGTTTGTCGATGAAGAAATACACATCATTCCATGTTTGTGTCTTGTGTTCCTGCAGAGTACATTGATTGAGAACCTGGAACAAGCTGCCAGAATCATAGAACAAGCTGAACGTTATGAAGTTTTAGGGGACATTTACAAACTCATTATTCCAATGTATGAAGTGGCCAGAGACTTTGAGGTAAGTTATCATCATCACCACCACCACCATCATCACCATCACCATCATCATCACCACCATCATCATTATCATCATAATCATCATCATATTTATTATCTCTGACTATACCACCACCACCACCACCACCATCAACAACATGGCCACCAACACTACCGCCGCTATCACTCAAAAACAATCATCACCACCATCACAGCAATTCTATCCTATTTTCCCATCCTCCCCTCTTTAAAAGATAACCCCTATTTTAGTCATTTGTTGTGAAATAATTCCCTTTTTTTTAACCAATTCTTAGATGCCTACACCCCCACCTCAACTCCTACCCCTCTCCCTCATTACCAATCCCAAGATGTCTCCCTCTCTCTCTCTCTCTCTTTACCAATTCTTAAATGCCCCCCCCCCCCTCTCTTCTCCCTAATCTCTTATCCTTTGATCCTTCTTTTACAGAGATTATCTGAGAGTTACCGCAAATTATTTGAAGCTTACAATAAAATCGTTGAAGTGATGCACTCCGGCAAACGGCTCCTCGGAAAATATTATCGCGTAGCATTTTATGGACAGGTAAGAATGATGCAAGTTTTTAGACAGGTAAGAATGGACAAGTAAGAACGCAAGTTTTTGGACAGGTAAAAATGGACAGGTAAGGATGTGATTTTTTGGACAAGTAAGAATGCAAGGCGTTCTCAGATAATAGGGGTTAGATTGATAGGTAAGGTGTGCAACAAATGGTTAGGGATGGGGATCGAGGGTGGTGGAATGATTGGGGCACCTTCACAGCTACCTGCTTGTATAGATATGGTATCAATATTCCAATAAAATAAACAAGTTTCTTTATAATTGTGGTCACATGACCCTTTGATTGTTTTACATCTTGGCACTGATATTTTTTAAAAATTTATTTTGTACCAATTTTAGGCTCACTTTGATGAAGAAAATGGCAAAGAATATATTTATAAAGAACCTAAAGTGACCAACCTTTCAGAAATCTGTGACCGATTGTTCAATTTATATACATACCGCTACGGCAAAGAGAATGTGAAGTTGATCATGGATTCTAAGAAGGTTAGCTCAATAATTCTTCAGTGGTGGTCATGCTTGACCTGTTTGTTATTGTTATTCCCATCATTTATGTGAAATCAACCTTATATATAACAGAAAAATCATCAATGGAATGACAACATCTCTCACTTTCTAATAAATATCTTACTTTCTCCCCCTCTCATTATTTCATTATATTATAACCTGCTCTATCTACTAACCTAACTCTCCCTAGTACAATATGGACTGGTCTAACTACAGACCAAACCTCCTTCAGTGTAATTTGGACTAGTCTAACTTCAGATTTACTCTTCACATTAGTATAACATGGACTTATCCAACTTGTCCCTTTCGCCCCCATTTCACTGACAAAGCATGGAACTCTTTTCTCTATTTCCAGGTGAATGTTGATGAACTTGACCCTAAATATGCCTTCATCCAGGTCACTTATGTAACCCCTTATTTCACGAAAGAGGAAAGTAAGGAACGACTCACAGAATTCGAACGCAACAACAACATACAACGCTTTATGTTTGAAACACCATTTACAAAGAACGGACCTGCTCATGGCTCCATTACGGAACAGTACAAACTACGGACAATACTGACCAGTAAGTCTCCCTTCCCACAGTTTGGCCCTCAATCTTTTGGTCAGTCTGGCACTAACACACCTATGGCTTGTAAACAGCTGCTACCTTTGAAGGCTACGTTACTGCATATTCTGCATATACTGCATATTCTGCATATTCTGCATATTCTGCATACTGCATATACTGCATATTCTGACAAACAATAGGATACAGAGTGGTAGTCGCCTGCATATGCACTGAAGTGCAGTGTGACAGCAGTCTGGATATGTAGTGTGCAGTAGAGTCTACTATGACACCTGTTTGAATATGCAGTGTGAAAGTTTTTTTTGTCTTGCAAGTACTTGGTGACCCTGTGCAATCATTACATCTGTTTAAATTGCAGAGCAATCCTGAGGATTGCTCTGCATTTAAATTGATGTAATGATTACATTGTTCAATTAAATGGAGTTGCATGAAACGATCGTACTGCATTACCTCTGGATATCCTTGTTGCTTATTTTGATTTTAATCACCTTACTTTGAAATTGTATAGATAATAACGTACTAAATTCTGGTGCCTAAACTTAAGTACCATATTCATCTGAATCTAAATCTTTGCTTTTATATATATATATAT
>NC_068999.1:3390046-3391798 GCF_001194135.2 Octopus bimaculoides
GGGAGAATTCACAAACAAAAGACGAAGACAGGTGGTGTAGACAACAAACAGATGTTTTAGTTTAATGCTAGGGAAGTGAAAAAGTCATGTATACACACACACATGCACATGTGTATGTATATGTGCACACACACACACGATATATTTCATACTTCTGTGGCCTCTTTCACTGTAGCATTGTCTGCTGAAGCTTGATTTAATCAATTTATAAAATACTTTGCGTCGAGAAACAAATGGCTCTGAAAATGTTTTGTCAATAATATTTTTTGCTTGAGCTAAAGGGAAATAACTGCCGTGGGCATGGATTTTGATGACGGAAACAATTAAGAGAATATTATGTAATGAATCGTGTCTGTCTGTTTGTCTCTCTCCAGCGTCTCACACCTTCCCGTATGTGAAGAAAAGAATAGAAATCATTGAACACACGGAGCAGGAACTGTCCCCCATCGAAGTAGCCATTGACGAGCTGCATAATAAAGTGATTGACCTTCAGGAAGTTGTCCGAGCTGTCACACCTGATGTTAAGAAACTCCATTTGAACCTACAAGGCTGTGTCAGTACCCAGGTACCATAAACGTTATACACCCTACTTTCTACATACATGGTATTTACTGATTTAACCCTTTAGCATTCAAACTGGCCAAAATAGTCCACCTGTTTTGTGTCCAAACTGACCAGATCAGGCCTCTCATGCATACCCTGCAATGTTGGTCTAAAAATAAGCAAATGCATTCATCAAAATTTCAAAGCTATGAGACAAGTAGACAAGTCATAGCGTGGCTGTGTGGTAAGAAGCTTGCTTCCCAACCACATGGTTCTGGGTTCATTCCCACAGCATGGCACCTTGGGCAAATATCTTTTATTATAGCCTCAGGTCAACCAAAACCTTGTAAGTGGATTTGGTAGACGGAGAGAAGCTTATATATATGTGTGTATTTGTGTGTGTGTGTGTGTGTATGTGAGTGTGCTTTTGTGTCTATTTGTCCCACCTACCATCGCTTGACAATCGATGTTGGTGTGTTTATGTCCCTGTAACTTAGCAGTTTGGCAAAAGGGATCAATAGAATACATACCAGGCTTACAAAGAATAAGCCCTGGGGTTGATTTCTTCGACTTAAAATCCTTTAAAATCCAACATGGCTGCAGTCAAATGACTGAAACACGTAAAAGAATGAAAGAATGAAGGAATTGAAGAAATGTTCAGTTCAACTGAGTAATCTTATTGCTAAACGGTTCAACAGATGTCATGAATGATGTTGCGTGAGTGCCGTGCATGTCTGCTGTGAGCGTTGGACAAGGTGTCTGCTACGAATGAAAGACTGCAAAAAAAAGACATGCTGTTAAAGCTCGAATAGTGACTATGGCTGTCTGTGCGTCCTCTCCCACAGGTGCATGCTGGTCCATTAGCCTATGCTGAAGCGTTCCTCAGTAAAGACAAAGTCAACAAGTATCCAGTTGGTAAAGTGGCAGCACTCAAAGATGTCTTTAAGTAAGTCAGCATCTCTTTCTTCTTCTTCTTCTTCTCTTTCTCCTCCTCCTTCTTCTTCTTCTTCTTCTTCTTTTTCTTCTCCTTCTTCTTCTTCTTCTTTCTCTTTCTCCTTCTCCTTCTCATTATCCTCCTCTTCCTTCTTCTTCTTCCTCTCCTTCTTCTTCCTCTCCTCCTCCTTCTTCTTCTTCTTCTTCTTCTTCTTCTTCTCCCTTTAATCTTTTGTCTCTGCCAAACCACTGTCTCTTCTCCCTCCCTCCCTCTCG
>NC_068999.1:3393093-3403171 GCF_001194135.2 Octopus bimaculoides
GTGTGTGTGTGTGTGTGTGTGTGTGTGTGCGTGCTGAGAGAGAGAGGGGGGGTTGAGTGATTGAATCCTTCTACAATCACTTCATTAAGCTTTTTCAAAATGATTTCTGATTTGTTTTTTACTGTAAAATGTTTCTATTCTACTCTTGACATCTCTCTAGTTACCATACTATCGTATACATACAACACCATTTCTACCACAGTACAAAACATTGCTACTGCTACTACTACTACTACTACTACACTATTACAGTACTGAACAGCTCACAGTAATACTTGTACTCCTCGCCACAGTAAACTCCAAACTCTTCTTACTCTCTTACATCGCACCACCATTTCTTCATTTTCTCATTGTATTTCTAGAAAATCTCAGTTTTAGAATCGGAAACGTTGTGTCACCTGTCTTTTCTACGTTACAAACTGTCCAGTGAACCGACTGAGTGTGTCTCTGTGTAACACCGGGTTGTGTTTACAATACGACCTGTGTAAATTAACGCGTTTATCATGTGTGTGTTTTCAACCCTAATTGATTTGTTTCATTACATCATTTTAATGTGTGTAACACATTTTCAGATATCTCTATCTGGTTTAACTGAAACAACCAACTAAGTTTGGTTTCTTCACAGTGAATGGCTGTCCCCCCTCAGAGGTACTGTATGGCTGTCTTAACTGTTGTTTCAACTTTGTTTTTCTAGCTGTCGTTTCTTGATTTGGCAACAGTTGTTTTGATAGCTCTCTACTTATTACTCAAAATCTTTCTTCTCCGCTCTGCTCTGCTCTCTGTGTTTTCCCACTCAACATGGTAATTGGTCAATATCAGACAACGAAGCACAACATGGCTGCCTTGCCTTTTATTCTGGACAGCAAGACTGTTTTCCAAATTTTGGTCTAATAGCACCTCTTCTGAATAATACTGTATATATATATATATATATATATATATATATATATATATATATATATATATATATATATGAATGTATTCGTTGTTGTACTTTAGAAGAGTTATATTATCAGAACTGTTTATTCTTGAGCTGTCTGCATTTGTTGACAATATCAGTTTTACTTTGTACATTGATATCTCAGAGATACAGGTGAGGTAGTAACATCAGTGTCCAGATTGTGAATATAGGACGATGTGACGATGTCCATTTCAATAGTGCCATGTGTCTGTTAAACTTGGTCACAACAACCTTATTTAAAAGATTGCAACAATTATGGCAAATAAATAAATATGAATTAATATTCAACTAAATCAAAGCGATAAAATTATTCATATTTTCCTTTTAAATTTAGAAAATTAACGTTTTGAAGTTCTTCTCCTGTGGCCATTACTGTGTCACGTGTACAAACTATATTTAAATCTAAGAAAATAAATTTGAAAGTGAAATCATTAAATTCTAAATCATGAGGTGTTGTTCTGCTCGGTGGAGCAACTTGTCTGATATTGGCCTCTCAAATATGATGGAATGGTATTGTTCTGTTCAATATTGTCTGCATTTTTTGCTTGCAAAATGATTGGCTGGTGTTAAGTTGACTTCTTTGGATTAGTCACATATTTTGTTGTTGTTGTTATTGTTGTTGTTGATGTTTTTTTATCCCCCTACCCCATCCCCTGTCCACTTTTCCTCCAACTCAAGTTTTACTTGGATGTTCCATTATAAATATTGTGATTCTCTTTGTGTGTATCACCAGTTCTAATTGTAGGTACTTTATAAGATATACTGCACACACACACACACACACCTCACATTCTATCTTAAAAGTAAAGTTAGTATTTAGACAGGTTTATTATGAGATAAAGAATCCCTCATCTTACTTATGACTGAACTTCCAGGACCATACTATTCAATGACAGAACTCCTATGACTGTGTCATGTTGCAGCTGTTTAATAGAACTATGTACTTACTTACTGACCTAAGCTTCTACAACTGGCTTAGTCAGTGTGATAAATGACTGGCTTTGTATTATGACAACTGTTATGATTGCCTGATTCAACAACCTAAGTTTCATAACTAACTTATACTTCTCTGACTGCCCTATTTCTGTACCTATTATGACTGCCCTGTTTTATGTCTCAGATCATAGCTATGATATGTTGATGCATATTCCTTAGTCTCATGCACACACACAACTACTTATTCAGATATCTGGGTGTTACCCACAAATCTTTAATTTCCAGATTTATCATTTTACATAAACTTTCCCTGATGGAATTCTCGGAAATCACTTCTCTATTTATCACAGAGACTTTGAATAAAATGCAGCAGAATGTCTTGTGTTCTGACTGACATTCAGACCATGGTAGTCCAACTGAAACAGTTGTCTTGGTTGTAGAAGACTGATTTAATGACAGTGATATAATTTATATTAATTAATTAATATAGATACCACTAATATTAAATAGTTCTCACAATGTCTTCCCCATTTTTGATGGCTATTCCACAGACTTATTAGCACCATATTCTTAGCTGACCATTCTTGGAAAGTCGTCCCCCGTCTCAGATCTAATGGTGATTACAAGACTGTTTTGAAAGATATCGAGTTTTCTTCGGTGTTCTTGCTATTCTTCTGCATTTGCCAAACTTTCATTGGACACAAAATTTTCAATGCTACAACACATACAAACTCTTGTATAGTTTGAAGAATTTTAAAATAGCTTTGCTTGCTGGAGGCGTCACAAACTTACTGCATGACTTTGCATTAATTAGTCTTTGTTAATTTGGTTCTTTCTCCGATATCTAATTGCATCAAAGTTTATGATGATATTATTCTCCGTAGCCTTTTTTGCACGTTTGTTGTTCGACTTGACCATGTCCCAGGTCTTATCGTTGCATCATTCAATCCGACATAATGTGGTAGTTATACTAACACCTGAAGTAGTTACGTTGTTGTTGTGTTGTTGGTAAGCTGTTGCATGCTAGTTAACTGACAACGACTGATAAAGTGTAAATTATTTGTGATGAAGTGTGTGTGGAAGGAAAAGGATTGAATTAATCTTTTATTAATTTGTGTAACATTTTAATACTTTAATTAGACTGTTTTATAATTAAACACAATTTCTTGAGAATGTTAATTAGTTTCCATGAAGGATTTGTAGATAAGGATTACAATAATTTATATATTGTTTGTTAATAATCTAGATTAGGTGGTATCTTGTAGATAATTCTAATTATTAATTATATATTAGCTTGGATATTAATTAGTGAGAATTTGGATTATATATTTCTTAGAAATTCTTCAAGAAATTCTTGTCAGTTCTTGAAATGATCATTATCACTTTATCATTCTTCATATTCTTTCTCAAAACTTCATTATTTCATCAAAACACAATGAAATGGCCAACTCATTACAGTGCTTTGAGCTCAGCGCTCATCTTTGCCTTTGATCAGAGGTTAAAGTATAGGCAGAAGATTGATGTAACTGTTGGAGAGTTGGATGTGATGTGTTGCTGTACCAGTTCTAACTCTGTACATTCTGAGCTGATATTCTTCCTCTGGTCACTTGGGCAGTGGATGGGTGAGGAACCAACTGACAGCATCAGCAATTAAAACCAAAACCAACCAATGGAAAATTTGTGACCTGATGATGATAGCATTAACTTGGATGAGATTTCTCAGAGACACCTAATACTCACCTTAGAATATTTGATAAATCTGAAGGGTTGACCCCTTTTTTCTAATAGAAACCACCTCAAGAAACCTCATTTCAGAGATGTCACTCACGAAAACTCCTTTCAAAGGAATCCTTTTGAAACACAACCAGTCAAGGGAACCTTTGAAGATTCTTCACTTTGCTGTTTCCAGTTGACACAGAATCCTTAAATCTGTTTGTCTTGGAACCATTATTGTTGAATGGACTCTCCCGTCGTTAGATGACGTATGAGGGTCTGACAATTTCTTACTGAACAACCACACAGATGATTTGTTTATAGTGATCAAATGTTTGTGTAGACATAAGCTCACTCCCTCCATCAAATCGACATTACCTGTACAGGTGCAACAGGTGCCACATGTCAGATGTCGAAATGACCACAGAGCAATGTGAAATGAAGTGTTTTGCTCAAGAACACAATGCAACGCCTGGTCTGGGAATTGAACCCACGATCTCACAATTGTGAGTGCAACACCCTAACCACTAAGCCATGTGCCATATGGATGGATGTTTAAATCCTGTTGAGATTAATGTATATCAACCATATTGGAGATTAGAGGAAATGTGGCTGGTCAGGTCAATATATTTGAGTATTGACCATTGACCTTTTGATCATTGCCTAATAATCTTCAGCAAGAAGTCCGACTCCACTTGCTCTATCCCAAGGATGCCTTCTCTATGAAAAACCATTCAAGTGATGTCTTTGTTGAGTGGAAACTGGAAGGAAGGGAATGTCCAGATGTCACAAATAAAACCTCTACTATTATTGCTGCAGTATGGCCAATAAGTCAGCAGCTTTGAATTGTGGGACAGCAATGCTGTGGATCCTTTGGACATTGTCTAAATAGACAGACCTCTCTGCCTGATAAATATTAGGCATAACTGGACACTTACAGACTTTGGCCATGTTTTCCATAAACCATTCAACCGTGTCTCGGGAACCATCATGTTTGGTGGAATCACAGGTGTCTGTGAGGGGGGAACATGTCTCGGCAGAGGGCTTCCCTTGTTGATGGTAACACCACTTGCTCATAAGTGACCGTCATGGGCAGAGCTTGTTAGGAGAGTCACCTGATGACACAAGGGAAAGCAAGGGGTTGATGAGAGGGTGGTGGGGAGTCAAAAAAATGTATCCATGGTAATGTAGCAAGACGAGTTTAATAAATCTATTAATGTTGTATGGTGTTGTTGTTGATGTTGTTCTAAATGTTATTTGTGTCTGTGATGCTGGGAGCTGCCTCACTTTTAGCAGGCAGTTACCATCTTCAGCAGATGGAGCCAGATTGAAAGATAGTCTTTTTCTAGTCCTAGAGACAAGTTAATTATACCTTCATATTTCAGGCTTTCATCATCATCATCATCATAGTCATCATCATCAAACAATATTCTCCTCCTCCTCCTCATCATCATTTAACAGTGCAATCAAATATTTTCCTCTTACTCTTCCTCCTCCTTCTCATCATCATCATCATCATCGTCATTGTCATCCTCTCCTTGTTTTCTTGCATCTGATGTAACTACATCTCACCCTCACCCGTTACACCCTCTGTCCAGCCATGGACTCTTGGTTCAAATCTACCCTTATTTCTCACCCTTAACTAACTCCCTTGAACTGAAGATCCAAGAAAATGGATCAGCCCTCAACTAAATATCTCTATACGACTGTTACCCCCACCTCCTCACTAAAGGACTACTCCCCCTCTTTCCCTTGAAACACACCCTACTCTATTGTCTTCCCCCCCACCTCTTATATAGAGGACTTTGCTGTTTCTCTCCCCCACCATCTCTCTTGTATAGAATTCTCGTCTTGTGAGATTCATACCAGTTTCTGGGCCATGTTGTTTCTCTGGGTGGCAGGCACAGAAGCCAGAATCTTCCAAGAATTGTCGTTGCTCTGGAATATGGATGACTGTGTTGGTTGTGGTGGGCGAGGGACCGGAGGGGAAGTTGTGGGAGAAGGAGGATTGCATTACAGTGTTTGATGATGATGATGGTGGTGGTGGTGGTGATTGGTTAGTGAGGGGTAAAAGGAGTGGGTGAGTTTGTGGGTTAAAAAAAAATCTTCTGCAAAATAGCCCCAGCTGATGATGGGCTTGGATGTTGAGGCCTGTGTGAGTGATGGGAGGTGATAGCTTAAGTTGAGTGAAAGAACGGTCCAAGGTGAACTTGACCACTGAGAAAATGGTTAAAGGCAATCCAAAGAAATGTGTGAAATGTTTTGCAAATATTTCCCCTTTCTATGAAATATTAAGGTTTGTCATAGAAGACAACTCAAGACTTCCTCACATGAAACAGATTTGGCCGGTTGAGTGTTCACTCAACACTCAAGTGTAGGACCACAGTATTGGATTTTGAAGTTAACATCTGTCGGTAATTAAAAAGGGCCCTCAGCCTTTTATTTACCAATTTAATTGGATGAAAGAGACCCTATAACATCAGACTTAGAATCTTCCCCTGCAGAAGTCATCCCTTCACAATCTCCAATTCTAGGGTCCACTTCCAAAATAGCATTATTAACAGCCATATCAAGTGTTCCTGTGATGTTGCTAGTTAGAACACTGTAGTCATCAGTTATCGACCTGGGGTTCACACTCACACAACAGAATCAGGGGGGATGGGGGTAATGTCTTTACTAATAATTACAAGATGGCTGCTGCTGCTGCTGCTGTTGTCCCCTGGTGCAGTTGTGTTTTGTGGTTATCTGCCCTTGTTTTATTTGCATGGTCCATTGCATCTCCCAATGCTTGCTTATTGAGCTTCGTATTTCCTCTTCAATGTTTTCTTTTATTTTGCCAGGTTCTGCATGATTTACCATTTCCTCAAGTTCTGCATGATTTACCATTCTTTAATTAATGCGATTTGTGTCTCAGTTGATTTGTTTTTATATACTTTTGTTTTTGTATTTGTTTTGGTTTCTGACGAATAATGTAGAATTATCTTCAGTTCTGTTCCAAGACTCTCAGACGTCTCAAAGATTGAATATTTCTCATAGATTGGTAACGCAACACTTTTAAAGCCTCTATTTGGTTTCTTGGCCTGCTAGATACAGCAGTCTAATTTGTATTATATCTCACAAAAGGGAAGGACACATTGATATACTTTTTGAAAAAGTGAGATGGGATTGTCATGGTTGGAATGCCTTTGATCAAAGGTCTATGGAATCAGGGCTAAGCTGAGGTTGAACCAAAGGTAGGTTTTAATGGTTGATAACACCCCAACCCCAAAGTCTGTGTTTGAGTTTTACTTCTGTCACTAATTACTTTCAGAAAGGCATGACCATCACAACTTTCCATTCCAAAGAATCTGAAATGCCATACCTCTATGAGAGTTCTTTCTTTGATTCCTCACAAATATTGTTGGGTCAATTTACTTGTGACCTTTAAAACTGCCTAATTTGACCTTTCCCTTGCCTTGGTTCCTCAACTGATTGATGGCGCCACAAGGAGCATAACCTGGGTATCTTTGGACCTGGTGGAGCTCATTCCTCTACAGGTGACGAGGATTTCTTTGAGGAAAGAGAGTGACAAACAGAAAGCAAAAGAAAGAGTAAAAACGGACCCCAGTCCAGCAGTGGTGCTTTCTTTATCGACTCTTGAAAGCAAAGTTGACTTTGGCAGGATTTGAACTTTTTATGCAGAGATCAGTCTCTCTGTTGTCCTGACAACTCTTCCAATTGACTTTCAAGAAACCCCACCACCTCACATACTCTCCCCTTGCTTCTGTACCTTGTTGTGTTGACAGTTCCTGATCCTTTCCAGAATATTCTTGCTATGAACAACTGCACCAAGGGGCCACAAGTGTCTCCACCTGCCGAGTGTGATGTCAGAAATAGCTTATCACAAATGTTCTTCTCGAGTAAGAACTTTCAAATCATATTCTGTTTGCTTCTCATGGTTAATTAAGCCATTTGTTAATTGGAAGAATTGCTTGACATCTTGTCAACCATGTCACATTGTCACAGCTGATCAGTTTTTAATTAAACCAAATTGCCACATACAATATTTAATGATTTAAATCATAATATTAGCAATTGATCTTATAAACCAATAATCCATTATATCGTTAGTCTGCATTGTTGCTCCACTGGGGCTGGGGTGGGGGGTGCAGTGTATTGTGTTTACAGTTTGATGTTCTGTCATAAACCCCAGAGAAACAAGTTGGGAATGGAATTTGTTGTTAGACAGAGTTCCTGGTCTTAGCCAGGAGAACCATAATAAATATAGCAACAGCTAAGCAAAGGTTTGAACTTCTGACCATTTGGTTAGCAGGGTGGTACCTTATTCCAATTGTCGTTATGTAAATACTTTACATTGTAGATTATTTCCTGTGGGTAAGAGAGCAATGAACAAGTTTTTGTATTGATAACGAATTATTGTAAATGTTTGTGTATACCTTGTTACTATAGCAACAGTTATTCACGTTTTGGTCTCTTGTTTTCTCTGTAGCATTTCCTCTCCGGCCGATACAGCATTGGTAGCCTCCCGGGCCGACATTCGGCATCCATCATTAGTCTTCTCAATTCCACATCTGGAGCAAGTACTGTATGACATGAAAGCCATCAGAAAGCAGCAGATATGGTAATCAAGAGGATTATGATGACGATGATGATAATTGGTGGTGGTGGTGGTGGTGGTGGTGGTGAAGGTGGTGATGGTGGTGAAGGTGGTAGATTCACCAACGACTTCCAGTCAGTCCATTTCTGCATTCAATTATTTTTTACACAGAACGTCGTTAACTGCTGTGATAGTTTAAACCACACTTGGACATTTCTGCGTCTGTCCTTCATCAACTGCAAGTTTTACTGACCACAACACTTCTTTCCTCCTGTTGCAGTTTTAAAGAATCATTTTTTAAAAATCTTTTCTTTTTTTTTAAATATATGGACAACAACAAACAAATGGTCAATTGTCCTGTAGAATTGATCTCTAAACTGTTCTCTATCATTTCTGTGATATGACCCATGCTCTTCTCCTGGACAGCCACTGCTTTGCTGACCAAACAACAGACCATCACTGACTTAACAACATTCTTTAGATCATCATTAACTAACAACACATAACAACGCTGACTGATCTAAAGACCTAACAACACCCACGGACACCTTTGAATTTGTATTTTACCCACAACTAAAACCCCAAACCACCCCCAAAACCATTTAGAGATGAACTCTGTACCCTTTTACTCATGCCCATGTATATTGCAGTGTTGTACATCTGGGGTACAATGTGTACAGAAGTGTTGCACTGCTGTGGTACTCTGCTTACCAAACTGTTGTACTCTTAAGAGTACACTGCTTACAGGATAGCTTCTCTTTTGGACTACTCTGCTTCCAGTAGTATTTCACATCTGTGGTACATTAATTACAACATCACTGCACCTCCCAGGGTACTCCACGACATTTCTTTTGATGTATATAACTTGTGTGGTACTCCAGACTTGGGTTTCTTTACCTGTCAGTGTAGTAATACAACCTGTAGTAGATAGGGTACCTGTGATCTGTTACACACCTGTTCTACTATTTCTAAACTAAATACCCGGCATAGAACTGCTGGACTTGTAGTGATGTACCCCAACTGCAAGCTGTACTTGTCTATGTACCCCATCTGACAAATAAATGTACATATCTGTGCTACCCATGAGAAAACATTGACTATGAAGAGGTACCACCGATTTGTGTACCCAAAATGAATGAGGTACAGCTGTGTACCTTAACTAACATAAAGTTATTTAATGAAACAATATATATATAATAATTAATAATAATGATAATTGCAATAAATGCTTTAGTGTTTTTAATTGCCCCTCCCCCATCTCATACAGTTGATCTTTTTCATAAAATTTTGTTTTAAAATTTGTTTTTCTTTGTGTTTATTTGAAATGTTGTTGTTGTTGTTGTCAATTACTGAAATACTTTTGTTTTTTAAGCAATAATTCTAAAAAAAATTGTGTCACCCCAATTTCTGGAGTTGACAAGCATAAAAAAAAATCCACACAGAAGTCTAACATTCTGTGCTGGAGTGATGTGGAGAGAAAAGTTCTAGCCGTTCAAGGATAGGCTGCTAGTCTGTCACAGGGTGTGTTTCCCCACAGAAAGAAAACTTGATCACAACACTACAATGTAAGGAATCATTTATGGATCCCACTTTGTTGCTGTGGCTTTGTTAGTTCAGAAATTGGCACCACCTTAGGGTGGGGCTTCTTGGAAAATGGATTGGCCATCTACTTAAAATGGTTACATTAATAGGACATGAGCTGTCAAATTCTTGATCGAAATGCATAACTTGACAAAATATTATCACCGCCCCCCTTATGCTCACACACTAAAGACATGCTTAAACCTCTTCAAATTTATGTTTCCCACCTGGACATTCCAAGTTCATTTTCACCTTATATATCAAATCACTCTTCACAGTCATCACCCCCC
>NC_068999.1:3403250-3405720 GCF_001194135.2 Octopus bimaculoides
CTATTCTCAGCACTAGCATACTCTTCCATTTAGCTGAGCTCATTTTTACCCTCTATTACTTTCCTTTCTCTGGAGAATTTCCCAGAAAAGTCATTGGAATCACTATGGGAACCAAGATGGGGTCTCATTTATGCAAACTTTTTTGTAGGCCCTATTACTGAAGAGCATATCCGTGTCCACTTCACTGGACTCATTTCCAAGATGTAGGGAGAAACCATCAACCATTTCCTAGAGCCCTGAATCCATCAATTAAGGTGGAATTGTGTGAAATGCCTGTCGTCTACCAACTTAGTACTTCATCACCATAGAGACATAAAAGCAAGAGTATGTCCTAGAAAAACAAGGGAGACAAATGTGTTTGCTCCAACAGCAGAGCTACAGCAATCTTGCCTTAGATGTTGTGGAACCACAATGCATTGAGTATGGATATACTTAAACTCATGTATATATCTCATTGATACACAAATGTGTATTTGCACTGTGTGTGCATGTATGCACACTTGTGTATATATTTTGTATGTTGATTCTGAGAATTTAAATGTTTTACAAAGCTTCCCTGTATTTCTCATAGATTGGATTTGGAGAATGTCAGTTTGTTTTCATTCTTGAAAACTGCATTGTATTTCCTGATTGTTTAACCAGATGTCTTTAACCCAGTACCCCTATATAACAGGCAACACAAATAAGACATCTATAGCACCATACATGTTCTGATTTTCTTCCACAACTTTAGAGGAGACATTACCATCTACTGGACTGGTGACACAAATTCTTCTGTAATGCAGTCAGAACCTTCCATGTTTCCAACCAAGTCACCAGGCAGTACGTTTCTTGTGAAGAAAACCCATCAATCAAAGTAAAAGTGCTTGAAGATTATTACTCACCTTTAATAGACAGTTCTTTTCCTGGATCTGTTCTCACCTGTGGTTGACAATATTTTCACAAATACTTCAAGATACTCACCTGTGATAGATGGTCCTTACTTACCCAAATATTTAAATTAACCAAAGCAGTGTTAACCCCAGAGTCCCCTGTGGCATCAGTGAAAATAAAAAGAATACAAAAGACAGCTCAGTAGAAAAAAAGACCAAGGGCCTGTAATGACCCATGTCCTGTAAAATTTATTTGACAGAAATATTTACAAGAAATGCTATTTGGTATATGTTGTTGTTGTTGTTTCTTCTCTCTTCATTGAATTACAAAGAATTTTTCTGAATTCCACATCCTATAGTTCTGACTTAACAGCTTTTTTTTTTAAATTTTTTTTATCCTTGCAGAAATGGTTCTAGTTAAAACTGCAGTAGAGTTGAGGAAAGCATTATCAAAAAAAAAAAAATGGTTAAGCGTTGCAGGGAGAAGGGGTAGGGGCATCATGTGTTGAAAAGAAAGAGCATTGACTAAATATTAATTAGCCAGTAATATTGCTAATTATCATGAATAGCTGCTGCTAGCTTGGGTTAGACCTAATTTTCATCATTGGCCTGAAAGATAGTCACCACCCAAAACAATGAGGAATCGATAAAAGAGGTTTACATGTTGGGAGGAAGCTGAACTGAAGAACTGACGTTATTTCATAGATTAGGAATAGCAGGAGAGACAATATCAGACAGGTTTGACCATTATAAATTCTTGCTTTAAACAAAACAAACACAATAGATTCAAAGAATGTTGCGAAAGTAAAATAAATCCAAAGAGATTACAGAATTCCTGGCAAAGTTTTAAATCTGTTTAACTTTTAGTTCTATAAAGGATAGAATTAATCTGTGTGAAGAATAATTAAAATAAATTTATCACATTTTTTAAACAGATTTATTCCTGAAATGGTTAATTATCAACATGTCCACTGTATTTACAAAGATAAACTGTAATACCATTCACAAGTTCTAGGATTAGGGTTTACAATTGTCCACCTCTATGTCCCATTCATTAACCTCAACCAAGAAGTTAACAGTTGATGGTTTAATTCAAAAAGGAGCCTTTACATATCTTCATAAAATAAAAACCCAAATAATTATCAGATTTATAAACGATTATGTTTGGATAATGATTCAAGAGATTAATCAGGCTTCTAAATCGCTTTTACAGATTAATTCTGTCATAAATAGAACCGAACAAAATTTAAATAGTGCATTCTTTACTCTGCAGGCATGTGTGTGTGTGTGTGTGTTTATATTATATACATGCCGTAAGATATATATATATATGTATGTATATGTATATATGTATATGTATATATATATATGTATATATATGTATATATATGTATATATATGTATATATATGTATATATATGTATGTATATATATGTATATATATGTATATATATGTATATGTATGTATATATATGTATGTATATATATGTATATATATGTATATATATGTATATATATGTATATATATGTATATATATGTATATATATGTATATATATATATGTATATATATATATATATATATGTATATATATATAT
>NC_068999.1:3410514-3414149 GCF_001194135.2 Octopus bimaculoides
AGTGAAATTTGGTTGCTCAAATAAAAGTATTTAATAATGTCTTTTGTAATTTCTGGCAGAGATTTGAAACCACCACTTCTAAACATCCTGACCTGTTAGGCCACCAAAGCAACAACAATTCTACTGCGAAAATGAAGATATTTAAATTTAATTCAATTACTGGGCTTACTACAAAGAGTTGAATGAGATTTGATTACTATGTCAAGGCTGTTTTATGACTCCCTTCTTCACACACAATCTTTTTGCTGATAAAAATATTTAATAAGACATCTTGTAATTTCTGGCAGAGATTTGAAACCTCCACTAGAGTATTTTGTTATTATTTCTAAACACTCTTACCTATTGGGCCATCAAAGCAATAACAATTTTTATAGGAAAATTAAGATATTTGAATTTATTTCAATTATTGGGTTTACAGTATACATACATATATATATATATATATATATATATACATACATACATACATACATACACTCACCTATATATTACACTATTGTATATACATAAACACATGCATATAGATATATGTGCATGTACATACATAGTGATGAAGATATCTATATATATATACATATATACACATCATGTTTATAAATATACATGTTTACATACACATATATTTTCACATACACATACATATGTGTATGTTTGCAGTCATGACTGTGTGGTTAAGAAGCTTGCCTTAGAACCATGGGGTTTTGGGTTCATTCCCACTGCATGACACCTTGAGCAAGTGTCTCGGTTGATCAATGCCTTGTGAGTGAATTTGGCAGACAAACTATCAAACCACACTCTGTGTGTGCGTGTGTGTGTGTACAAGCACATCACTCCACTACTGTATTGACAACCTGTGTTTTTTTTTTTAAATTACAACTTAGTGGTTCAGCAAAAAGGACTGAGAAAAAGCACCAGCACTCCAGCATGGCTGTTATCTAACGACTGAAACAGTTAAGATAAAAAAAAAAAAACTATATATATATACATACATATACAGTCATTGGTTTCAGCTACACTCTATGGCCATGCTGGGGCACTTATATAAGGAATATGACAACAAATTTTAGAGACGGCAAACAGTGTTCAACTGAAATTACAATAAATAAGAAATCATCAAATGTTGAAATATTTAGCAAGGAACTTATTAAATCAAGTTCTCTCTCTCTATTTCTCCTGCTCATTCCATAGTCTTCCTTCCTTCTCTCATATACTCTATAGTCATGCAACCTGCTAGAGATAGCAGCCAAGTTGCCTTTAAATCACCCTCAGTGAATAAAAAGACAGGATGGTCATAGCTGGAATATCTTTGGTAATAGGACGATATAATACATGGGAGGACACACAGAATCTCAAACCACTGTTCCAGTCAAACACAGCCAACTCCAAACTGTTCCTTTCTACCTTTTTCCCAAATGTCCCCGTCTTGTCATTTCAAATCCCCTTTCATTCCAGGTAAGAATCGATAGAAATAGGTTTTACAAAAAAAAAAAAAAAAAAAATTAAAACGTTCAAATGAAATTAAAAAAATCATCTCTAAGTTCTTCCTCCTCGTTCAGTATTGCAAATGTGGTGTGGAATTGCATAGCAGCATTATTCACAAAGGATGTCTTCATATTTCTGTAGCAACAAAAATAGTTAATAACCTGACAATTGAATATTTCAATTCAATCCACAACTTCTATATTAATCTCTTGCTAGTTTGGCAATTTAGATGACATGTCAAATTATTCAAGATCTCATTCATTCTGTTTGGCCTCCAGACACAGTTTAAAAACTAATTAATACAACAATGTTTACATCAAATTAAAATTTCTTTTATCTCCAGGCAGAGTGTTTTCTTGGTAGTTTTCTTTTTTCTTTTTTTTTTTAATTTACAAATGGATAGAAAATGTCAAATAAAAAAACATTTCAAATTATGAACAAACTTTAATTAAAATTTGTGTAGATAACAACTGGTTGGTAAAACTTGATGGAATTTACCATTTTTTTCCCCAGCAGATTTTTATATATATATATATTTTTTTTTTAATTAGTGATGATGCCATTTCACCAGAAGAATGGTGAAGAGAATAATTTGCAATATGGAATTTGATTACGGAAGTTTTCAATAACAAAAGGACGGAAATAGGGTTACCAATTCTAAAATAGAACCACACTAGAGACAGACATAAGAACCAAGGAGTGAATGTGAGGTAAAATGTGGATGGAGAGGAGGGGGAAGGAGCCATTGTTTAAATGGAATGACCTGATATGAGGGTTGTCTTGGAGAGCAGCTTGGTGCTGTCTTCAGATGTTTCAAAGTGAAATTGTTGGCACTGGTGTGTTCTTGCTTTGGAATCTAACTTGTAGAAATTTAACAGAAGAAGTCAAAGAGAAAACTAGCCTGATCCAATATTCTTCTGCTCACAGACTAAGGACTTGCATTAATGAAACTTTTTAGTTTGAGATTTAAACAAAGAATTAGAAGCAAAACAATAAAAATCCTGTTTAGAAACACACACACACAGAGTCAGCAGTTGACACAATTTTTAAACTATACAATATTGGAAAATGGTTATAACAGTTCTACTAAAGATGATTCCAGGAATATGGAGTTAATAGTGATGGGGGTGGTGGTGGGGAGGTTTGTGATGCAACCTAATATGTTGCTGGGCAGATGGGGGAGGTCGTATATGGTGATAGGGATGTTGTACATGGTGAAATTACAAGAACAACTTCACAAACAAGCAAAAAACAAATAAAGTTTTGGAAGAACCAAAAAGGAAAATGGTTCAAAGAACTAAACGTAAAGCTGCAAGTCTAAGAATACAAAAATGGAAATGAATTTCTAGAATCTTTACGATGGTAAAAACCTCCCACAAGAACAATATTTCTAAAGTCTGTTTTCTTATCTATTGAGCATACTAACTTAAAGAATAGTAAATAACTAATAGAATATTTAGAAAAGAATAATAATTCTCTGATGATTGGAACAAAATGTTCCTCAGAGATTTAGTGCAATGATGCTATGAAATTCCGTAGCTAAGGAATTTAACCATTTCACCATTATTCCATTCGTTTTCCCTCAAGCAGAAAAGCTAAGATATTTTTTGATTTGTATAAATTCCAGCTAAATCTAATGTGGAAACTATAAAAAAGAAAAACTAATCCAAGACCCAGGATAGACATGAAGGAATGGTAAATGGATTTCAACAGTTGTAAAAGAAATGATGAAAGATGAGAAAAATCCAGAATAAACAATAAATAAATAAAAGTCTGCATCAGGAAAAATTGTTGGGGGGAAAAATCTGAATGTTTTCCAATGAATGGTGGGGGGGGGGGAGCATACAGTGTTCAATAAAGTTAAAAATAATAACAAAATCAATAACACAAATTTGATCAGAGAACATTTGCTGTCATTTTTGGTACCATCCACGTCTAATGGGATAATTCTTCCTAAAAA
Organism: Octopus bimaculoides; assembly: GCF_001194135.2. Classification (NCBI taxonomy): domain Eukaryota; kingdom Metazoa; phylum Mollusca; class Cephalopoda; order Octopoda; family Octopodidae; genus Octopus; species Octopus bimaculoides. The sequence continues at coordinate 3,413,957 of NC_068999.1, forward strand.
TTTCCATTTGCACAATTAATTAATCTTTTATTAAAATTTGTCTGTGAGTTTTGTGGAAAAAAACAGCAAAAATGGATCTTTTTCTTTTTTTTCTGTTGTAAGTTGGTAATCAATAATTTAGTTTCATAATACTTGCTAGTAAGGATGTAGTGAAGAAGAAAAAGAAAGACTATACAAGAAACTAAAGTGACAT
>NC_068999.1:3414244-3416701 GCF_001194135.2 Octopus bimaculoides
TGGTCAAACAAAACCTCAAAGATAAATGTTAATATTGCTGGCTTTTTGAAAACAAAATTAAGATTTCTTTAGGGGGGAAAAAAAAAAAGAAAAGAAAAGACATTTCCAACTGTGAAGTTAATATGAAACGACAGGTGAAGTGTTCACAGACTCAGGCCCAATGAAGAGCTGAAGCTGTGAAAGTTGGTTCAAACCTGATTTGGTATTATAATAACTGTTATCTGAGAGATTGAAAGTATGTAAGATATAAAAAACATTTTTTTCTTGTTCCATCTTTATAATATATACACATGTATTAACATGTATATGTTATATATACATATACATATATATATATATATATATACATGTATTAATTTACAAATATTTAAAATTTACTCGATTGACAAAATTCACTGTTGAACTTTTTTTTTTCTTTTTGTTTCCGACTCAAAAACTCCACAGGTGATTTCTGCTGTCATCTTGAGTTCCAGCAAGAACAACAACTCCACAAACAAACAAGTTCTTCATATGGAAATGGCACATTTTCAGGAACACTTTCAATGTTGTGGACAGCTGTGGGATTATACATAGCAGTGGGTGGGGAAGACCAGCTGACAGCTGGAGACCACATCAGTCTGAAAGGTGGCGACCTCCACAAGTTTGGACATCAACTTGATAAAAGAACCGTCATTATTTTTTTCTCAGTGTAGGTGGACACCAGATCACCACTGATGTGTTAGAACATATATATATATATATACATATATATATTTATATTAAGCAGCCCAGGATTATAGTGTACATATGTACATCATGATCATCATTGTATATGGTGACATCAAGGTAAATACAAATGCAGGAAAAATAACAGCCATTCTTAGCAGAATTATTATCATAGTTGTTGTTAACGTTGTTGTTCGATGTGTGCTAAGATACAGGAGATGCATCTCCTTTTCCTGCTCTATATGTTTGCAGTAACTGTTCTCTAAAAATTAGAGTACAGCACTGCTTTCTATCGACCAATCAAATTGCAGCACAGCTCTCTACCAATCAGGTTGCAGCACTGCTCTCTGCCAACCAATCGGGCCTTCACTCACATCTTCAATGTGACTCTTGAAGAAGGTTAATATCTACACAGTAATGATGCTGTATATTTAACTATACACACACACACATACATATATGCGCATAGAGTTGTTTAGGCAGGTGTGTGTGTGCATATATATATATATGTGTCTGTCTATGTATGTGCATTTGTGTGCAAGCATGTATACGATGGATGTGTGTGTATATGTTTGTGTATGTGTATGCGTGCGTGTCAAAACACACAGTATACATACATGTAAATATATACTTCTCTGCATATGCAAATGCAGATTTGCACGTGTGTACACACAATCACACGTATATATACATATACACACACTCATATATATTTGTGTATACATATATATGGGCATACACACACGTATGCCCATATATATATATATATATATATATGGGCATCCACACACACACACACACACACACGTGGGTGTACACATACAATTACGAAAAAAGAAAAACACTTGCTAATTTGTAGAAATGTCTAACTTTCCCTGGAATTATACCAGAGTGGTTTTCTTAACCTGGTTGTAATTATTATAATTATTATAATTATTACTATCATCATCATCATCATTATCTTATTATTATTATTATCATTATTGCTTGAAATGTGTGTAAAACACGGTGGAAGTGGAGAGATTTTGGGCCTACGAAGGGAGAGAACAGTCTAGAAGTCACATAACAAAAGATTCAGAGTTCAACGCCAGGGTTGGGTCACATGGTTAAAAAAACAAACAAATAAACATAAAAATAAAGAAATTTAAAAAATAATAATTTGTTTTCTTTTTTACCTTTTTCTCATTTTGTTACAAGACACCTTTAAGAAAAAAACAAAACAATTAAAAAATATTTATCGAAACATTTTCAGGTGTTAAAGAGGATTACTGATATTAATTAACGACATGGGTTCCTCGTTTCAACATAATAGCCACATGTAAGGGAGAAGGGTAGAATCGATTGAAATGATTTTTTTTTTGACCCCAGTATATTACTGGTACGCCGCTTCATTTGATCTCCTTGGAAGAATGAAAGGCAAAGCAAAGCCATTTGCTGGGATTTGAATTCAGAACATAAAAAAGGAGACAATGCCAATCTACAAGAATTCGGACAATTTACCATTTTTGTCTTCTTTGAAATAATAAACAACAAAAGAAAATATAAACAAAAACAATAAAGAAATAAAATAAGGTCAAAGGTCAAAGGGTCACAGTGGTTAATTTGGGTAAGTTTTTTTTACTTTTTCTTCATTTTCATTGTTTTTGATTAATTAATATCTTAATAAATTTCACTGTCATTATTTATTATATTATTGTTATTATAATTATTATTGGTGGGTGTTGTTGATCTGTGATTTAAAAAATTTTTTGG
>NC_068999.1:3416711-3419665 GCF_001194135.2 Octopus bimaculoides
CTCGGTCCTACCTCATAATTCCTTACTCCCCCCACCCCACACAACCCAACCTAATCAACAACATACCACCCTCCCCCTACTCCCCCTCCCCAGTTTTAGCAACTCCATAACACTGCACCACACTCATTCACTGTGTGTGCGCGCATGTGTGTGTGTGAGTACATTTGTGATGTGTGTACACACGTATGTACTTGCATATGAAAGAGTGTGTGTGTGCGTATGTGTGTGTGTATATATATACACACACACATATACATATATGTATAAATGAATGTATGTATGTACATATATATATGTATGTATACATATATACACACATGTATAAAAGTATATCTATGTTTATATGTGTGTGTGTATATATATTTATATTCATGGGAGTTCTTAAAAAAACAAATGAGTGTATAATAGTTGAGAGGTGAATACTAGGCTGAGTACGGCCACTGACCAGTGCGGGGCTCTGGCCGATGACCGATCGTCAGGCGCAGGTCTGAAAGATTTGGTACGCGGAGTAGTGGATGCAAAGTAGTAGCCGTCAGTGTTTGATTGGTGTTCATTGTTTTCTTTATATGTGATGGAATCGTCCTCATGATCTCCACTGCCCGATCCACTGAGGTCATCATAACCACTGCTGTCCCCACTGCCGTAGATGTCTGGAAGGAGGGAGAAAAAGAAAGATGGTTAGGTCGAGTGACTGTGGGAGGAGATGGAGTGAAGTAGGAGTGGAGGTGTAATGATTTAGGAACACGTAAAAGAGCCCTTGTGGTGCCACATAAAAAGAACTTGTAATGGTGCCATGCAAAAGCGCCCTTGTGGTGCCACAAAAAACAACCATGTGGTACCATGTAAAAAGGGCCCTTGTGATGTCACAAAAAACGACCATGTGGTGCCGTGCAAAAGCGCCCAGCTGTCGAAACCATGCCAAAGTAGTCTGGAACCTGGTGCAACCTCCGCATCTTACCAGCTCTGGTCACACCATCCAACCCATGCCAGCATGGACAACAAATGCTAAACGATGATTATGAATGATAGAGTGGGAGATGGGGTTAGTGTGAAGGGGGTGATGCAGCTGGAGTAAAAAAAGAAGAATGAAAGGGAAAAATCAGTATAAGTAAATCAGATGAAATTCCATTCAACAGAAATCTATCAAATCTCCTCCTGGATAAGTAAGCTAGTCCACTATATGATAACATCTCCCAGAGCTGAATTCACTGAGACAACATAAAATCAAAGTTGCCCACCCACAAATACCCCAGCACCAACTCGCAATAGCTCTGAATGTTTGACAACTGAATGTACAGTTTAATCTAGTGTCTGGCCAAGAAATTCGAGGTGGTTGGCAAGCAAATGACCAGTGGTCACTCACAAAACACTAGATTGATGGACAGATTTATTTTAGCGAAAGCAGTGAGTCCTAAAATCAGTGGCCCTTAACTCTGGCACAGCTCTCACTCAAAACTTCCTTCCCCTACCTTCACTCAACATCTCCTCTTCCTACCTTTACTCAACACATCTCCCCACCTTCACTCAAAGCCTCCTCTTCTCACTTCATTCAGCATCTCACTCCCCTTCACTCAACACTTCCTCCCCTCACCCACCTTCACTCAACACCTTCCTACCCCCCACCTCCACTCAGCATCTCCCTTCCCCTACTTTCACTCCACACTCCCCCCCTTACCTTCACCATTCATCAACCACTCAGCACTCCTCCTCCTCCTCCTCCTCTTCCACTCACCCTCTATCAAAGACTCCACGTCTTCTCCGTTGTATGCGTCTTCCAGTTTCATAGTTATACTCCTCAGCTGTGATATCTGATATGCAATCACGGTTTTGATCTGCTTTAATTCCGGATCCGACTCTTCCGACACATTTGTTTCGTCCTTCAGCATCACAGACCAATCGCTAACAGCAACAAGACACAAAAACAATTACTAGCCATGTAAACATAAACAGTTCAATAAAATACAAATGATGTTGTGATGTTCATGCAGTTTTTAAAGCAAAACATTACAAAAGACATCCGAGACTTATTGTTGTTGTCGTCTGATATCAGTTCGGCTCTGATCAAGTAAACTTACGAATCAAAGTTGGTCCTAACATGACCACTCTGTTTAAATATAAAAGACACTACATTCTTTTATTCTTTTACTTGATTTAGTCATTTGACTGTGGCCATGCTGGAGCACTGCCTTTAGTCAAGCAAATCAAGGCCAGGACTTATTCTTTGTAAGCTTAGTACTTATTCTATCGGTTTCTTGTGCCGAACCGCTAAGTTACATGGATGTAAGCGCACCAACATTGGTTGTCAAGCCACATTGGGGGGACAAACACAGATGCACACACACACACACACACATATATATATATATACACATATATAAATGGAACAAAAACGCAATAGAGGACAATAAAAACATTTGGACAGATAGACAAAGGCGGTCCCAGACTTCTTTCAGTTTCTGTCTACCAAATCCACTCACAAGGCTTTGGTCAGTCCGAGGCTATAGTAGAAGACACTAGCCAAAGGTGCCACACTGGGACTGAACCTGGAACCATGTGGCTGGTAAGCAAGCTACTTACCACACAACCAGTCCTGTGCATAAATAATAATAATAATAATTATCAGCTTAAAGCTTATAAGTGGTCACCATGTATTGACCACAAAAAATAATCTACTAGTGGGGTATACGCCCCAATTTTAGCCTACTTTCTTTAGTCAATATAAGGCAATCGCTTATAAGCTATAACTTATAAAATATTGTTATTTACAGAATTGTCACTCTTCACCACTTCTCAATTCATCACAGAGATATATATATAGACATATAATAATATTTGGGACAAAATCCAAAATTACAGGTAAAAACTCAATTAAAATCAATTTATAAAAAAATTAGAATTAAATTGAGCTTTACTGAGTAAAATATATATAAATATATAGTTTATGAACTATATAT
>NC_068999.1:3419675-3427114 GCF_001194135.2 Octopus bimaculoides
AGAGAGAGAGAGAGAGAGAGAGAGAGAGAGAGAGAGAGAGAGAGAGATAGAGAGAGATATATATGTATGATAGATAGATAGATGAATGGGGAGATAGATAGATGTATAATAAATAAAGTTACCTGTCTTTTCCATTTGTAGACCAACAGTTCTCATCATTAGGTGTCACAGCTGTGACCGAGGACAGGTTACCTAACGTCACCTCGTATTTACTGTCTGGGGCACCTCTTGAAGACAGTTTAGGTTCTTTGCATACAAAATAAGGTACATTTATCCAGAAATCATTGGCTATTTTGACTTTGTCATTAATGTCTCGTACCAGGCGATCGAGACTCGTCCCAGCAGCTGTGATTGGCCGTTTAAGGTTCTTCTTTGAAGGCCATTCATAGACAAACTTTTCATATACCACATTGTCTGCATGTCTTGGAACTCGTGAGGATGGGTGGCCACATTTGGCAGAAGCCTAGGAAGAATATACACAATTAAGTCACATGTTACAATAATCATAATAATAACAATAATAATAATAATAAATGCCTGGATGCAGTACCAGGCAGTGGCTCTCATGGCTTCTGATCTTAATTGATTGGAAGTGTTATCATGTACATTGTTTTGTGTTGGTATAAAAAGATGGGCTACAGCAAATATTCTGCTCAATATCACAGATTTGTTTGTCAGTTGTTTGACCATAACCAGTTAAGCATGTCCCTTGGTGGCTGACGATATGTGCATCTCTGATCGTGAACAGAAGTAGTGGGGGAGCATCATATCCATGTGTTGAGAGGAATTCTTTGGGGTTTGGATAATTCACCTCTGGAAACATAGGTGCTTTGTTCAACATCCTTAAACAACCCTTATTCAGGGACCTTTTGAATGGGATGGACTACTCAACCTGAAGGAAAGTCTAACTGGGCCCCACCTGCATTGTTTATCTTGCGACCACCATGTCGTGCACATATGGTTGTGATGCATGTTCCTAAAGAATAGGAAAATATAGCAATTAGAGTACAGTGTACCATTTAGAGTACAATTCCAATACTCAGGAAACCATGCCATTCATCTCATCAGAGATGAACCATAATACTCCAGAAAAAACATTCCAGTAATTAAGGTATATGCTCAGTACCCCCAGAGACCATTCCAGTGTCTAACGGAATTAACAGACTCATACTTACTTGTTCTGTGACTGTAGCTGCTTTATTCTGGAAAGACATGATGGCATCTGATATTTTAATATTGATGGGGTCAATAACAGATTCAATGTTGAAAGGTCCGTTCAGTTGCTGTATTATCTTCTGCAGGGCATCTGCACAACAGAAGAAGGTTTAATGAAAGGATTCGTTACAACAGAAAGACTTCAAGAGGAACAACTGACTGGGAACTAGTTTGAATGAGATGCAGTCGAAGTTGGTGTCAGGGTGAAGAACCACCGGTGCCTGCTTTCTAGTAAAACAATGACAAAAGTTCTTAGCAAAGAAGTCCCTAATACATTGACAAAGGGAAGAGCTTTGACAGGGGGTCTGCTCTCAGTAGTCTGATGGTTCCTAAGAAAGCCGTGTGCTGAAGAATGGCAGTGAGATGTGTGCAGGGATGTAGAGAAGTGCTGTCAGCAGAGGTGAGAGGATAAGTAACAGGTTCAATGAGAAATTTAGAGTAGAGGTGAGTGTCCATTTAGAGTCCAGTCTTCAGCCACTCCCTTTATTATTATAGGTCTCCTGACAATAACAGAGCACTTCAAGACTGAATGTCTGTGCTGACAACCTAATTCACTTAAGCAAATGAGCGACGGAATTACAGGAAAGTCCCAAAGAGACTATGGGTGTGGCTCCATCTACCAAAAGTCTACTGAGGCTATGGACATGGCTCCGCCTACAGGGATTTTAATAGTAATATATTAATTATATGAGCAAGACACTTTATTTCATGTTGCTTCTGTTCACTCAGCTGTAGGAATAAGTTGTGACATCACTGGTGCCAAGCTGTATCGGTCCCTTTGCCTTTCACTTGGATAACATTGGTGGTGTGGACAGGGTAAGCTGGTACACATGGGAGACTTTCATGACCGAAAGGGGTCTCTCTCCTTTTACCCTTTACATAAATTATTTATCAATTTTGCCTTTCAACCTAAAATAAATGTTGGGAGGGTCAACATAATAATCTTTCATGCGGTGCTCCAGCATGGCCACAGTCCAACGATTGAAACTTAAACTTATGAAGGCATTAAAGAATAAGAATATCGATATAATTGGATGTGAGGAAACATCTGTGATGTGGTTTCAAATCTGATTGCTTCTTGATAACAAAATACTTTTCTAAACAATTGTAAAATGATGGAGAACCAAGGACTGGTGCGGGAAGCAGAGTAACAAATGCAAGTGGGGTGGTAGAATTGGTGGAGGGCAGGACCAAAGGCCTTGCAATATTTAGCCAAATACTGTCAGGTTCTGAGTTCAAATTCAGACAAATCCAACGTCACATTTTTATCTTTGGAATCAGGAAAAATTGGCATCAGTCAAGCATTGCAACTGGTATAAACAATTCTACCATTCCTAGCTGCAGGACTAAGTTAAAAATTAATATTAATTATTATTATTATTATTAAAGTGCAGTGGAATTTCAGGATTGGTCGCCTGGTGGTATAAAGGTGTGATGGAATGGCAGTCCAATGGTATAAGTGCCGTGTAAAGCATACTTATGTATTTTCATGTTCTCAGTTCAATTCCTGCCAGGTTCAAGTTTTGTCTTTCCTCTTCCTGGGGGTGATATAATAAAGTACCAGTCATGAACTGGGATCCATGTACCCCTGTGGCTATGTTAGAAATTAATATTATAGTTATTGTCACGATGAGAATTAATATGTGGAAACTTCAAATAATTATATGAAACATGTTAATGAGATTTGATTAACGGAGTAGCATCAGATTAAGTGTTATTAATAATTCAAAATCAAAACAATCTGTTGCTATGGAAACTAAACTAACATAAAATTTAATTATTTGCCTATTATTAAGTGAAAAAAAAAATAACACATAATTACAACATTCCCTTTATTATTCCCTGGTTTGGTTGGATAAGTTTATAAATTTATATACTTCCTAGTATTCTGATATAACATAAGATGTTACATTTGGATGCACTGATAAAGGAGTACTCAATACATGTAATAGAGTATGTTTGTTCAAAGTTGTACTTTCACTCTATTGTCACTTGTGAGTTTTCCTCTATACATGTTCCATAAACTTGAAGGATCACTCACATACATACACATTACACTGGTGCCATGTAAAAAGCACACTTAGTTCACTCTGTGGAATGGTTGGTGTCAGGAAGGGCATCCAGCCATAGAAACCCTGCCAAAACAGACACAGTAGGCTGGAGTCTTCTACCTGGTGCCAACTCCTGTGAAGCCATTCAACCCATGCCACCATGTAAGGCAGACATTAAATGATGATGGTTATGGTGAAGATATATGTATCGGGTTCAGTCCCACTGCGTGGCACCTTGGAATATGATCAAAAGCAACCCAACCATGACCACCTCTTTTACTCAGCCAAAGTGGAATATGATCAAAAGCAACCCAACCATGACCACATCTTTTATTCAGTCAAAGTGTAACTAGGACTACATTATCTAATATGTCATTCCTTCCTTAAATACTGGCTGTGATTCAAGGCAGATTTAGCTGCTATTGCTAGCATGCTGGGCAACCACATAGAAGTTGGAAAATGGTGGGGAACGAAATTCTGAAAGCCTTACGTATATAAGCATTCCACACATCGTTGAACTGTTTGTGATAAGGCTGACATGCTTCAATGGTTTTAATACAATAGTCCTTGCAGGGTTTCTTGTGAGGAACTTGGTTACAGCGCTGGCAATACATCATCTGTGCCAGTCTGTGAGCACAGCGCTTGGTTGGTTCAATCTGCAATTAAAAGACAAAACATTTCAGAAGAATGGCACATGAAAACCCCATCACCAATCACCACAGCTACCACAACCAAACCATTTTTGCACTAACCCTTTAGCATTTAAACTGGCCCTAGTATTCTGTTTTATGTCAGACTGGTCAGATCCAGCCTCTCATACCAACCCTACAATGTCATCCTAAAAATAAACAATCACATCTTTGAAATCTCAGGATTAATTCATAGCAATTTAAATAAGTAAGTATTACATTTGACAGAGCAGTCTGAAGCTAAACGGTTAAAGTAGCAAAACATTTCTGCAAAGATTTTCCAATATTACCAGAGGCCACTGGAATGGACTGTTGGAGTCTTACAGAATGCCATGAGCGATTCCAGTATTTCAAATTGAGAAGAATATTGACCGAAGATGATGCTATATTTGGATGGCCTTCCATGGCAGCAGATGACGACCACATTGTGAAAGTTTCTGAGGAATTAAGTATTGGTAAAAGTTGGTGCCACAGGATTAGAAAAGAATGAAGATACATCATGTTGCCACGAAATTTGTGTCACATCTATGTCATGGTCTGTTAGCAGCTGTTTGATCATTCACATCAGTCAAAGACTCAGGCAAACTTCCTGGAGACAAAAGTTTAGTGAACAGCCATGATGTGAAAACTAAGAGGCAGCCATTGCCACAGATTTGCATGATTGCCATTTTTATAAGAACATCAAGAGTCTGTTGCAAGAATCACCAAAACTATTTGGATGTCCTGAGATATTTAAAGAATTTCCTTGGATGTCCTGGTGTATTTAAACGAAGCAGTAAAGAAGAAAGAAAAAGGCCTCACAATCTGCCTCAAGTCTAAAGACTCAAGAATCTGGAGATTATCCACAATTTCAATGCCAAGAATACAACCATATCTCTCACTTCCCACCCTGAATGGGATGCTTGTCTGTGGCAAGGTTAACCACCGGATGCCCCTGGTACTCACTTTAATCAGAGTGTACTGGAGTAACATAAAATAAAATGTTTTAAATCAAGAACACAATGTCCACCTAGTCTTAGAATAAAACCTGCAACCTAATGTTTCTCAGGTCAACACTAACTCAGTGTTTCTCGACCTTTTTAACCTCGGGTAGCCCTTAAAATAAATTACATGTCCCAAGGAACCCCTGCACAAAAAAAAAATTATATACCATATCATACTAATCACTGCAGACTTCATTTTGGTCCCCAAACTGAAAAACCCATCTTGAAAGGTCAACAATTTCAGATGATAGAAAAGACCAAAGAGAATTCACTAAGAGAATAACACACAAGCCCTGAACATGTGGCATCATAAAATGTGTCCCAAAACGGCTTGCGGGGATGGGGGGGGGGAGGCTCGAGAGGATTGTTAAGAATGGAAGGAAATATTTATGCACGCACATTAGGAAGGGCATCCAGCTCTAGAAACAATGCCAAAACAGATAATGGTGGTGGTGATGATGATGACAATGATGATGATGGTGATGGTGGTGGTGGTGGTGGTGATGGTGGTGGTGGTGGTGGTGGTGGTGATGGTGGTGGTGGTGGTGGTGATGGTAGTGATGATGGTGGTGGGTGGTGGTGGTAGTGGTGATGATGATGATGATGACAAAATGTATCTCCATATATGTGTTTGTGTATCAGCATTTAACACTTGTTTTCTATGCTAGCATGATGTGTGTGTGTGTGTGTGTTTAATAATAGGCCATATGTTGGTCGGTTGGTTGGTTGGTTAATTTCCACAGTCACGCTTTACATCATATGTGTTTGTGTTTGTGCATGTGTGTGTATATATATATATATAGAGAGAGAGAGAGAGACTGATAGATAGAGAGAGAGATAGATAGGCAGAGAGAGTAAAAGAAATTGTGCAAAGATAGATTTTCGATGGAGTAGATTGTGATTACGTTGATAAAATTTAGAAAAAATAAATAAACAACAAATATTTATTGCAAACTTATAAATGATGAATAGGTTTTATTTGCTTTTTGCAAAGGTAATAAATATTTTTCTTTCGAAAATCAATATTCATAATTTTACAGAAGCACCAAGAAATTTCATAAAAGTTGAATAATAATTATTGAATGCATGCTATATTTCCTGATAACTTAGTGTCAAAAGTATACGTCCAAAGTTCCCCATCACATGATGATGATGGGGGAACACTCTAGTGTATATGTGTGTGTGTATATGTATAATATATATACACACACACAAGTATTTTTAGACTTCTTAAATTAATTACTTTATTTTCTAATGTTATTGGAATACCTTCTGTAATCTTAGAATAAATCTTCCAGGATGAATAATTCCAAGGAATTCCACTTCAAAACAATTTCCTTACAATCCTAGATTACTTATATATATATACTCACATTTGTCCATATATTCTGACTGCGCACATATACACTGATATACACAACCTCAAAGCTTAAACTACATACATATAAATATTTTTAAGTTGTGGATTCTATTTGTCATGTTGCCTGCAGACAGTTTTTATTGTGAACAGAAATAATACGATAAAATAGCTTTAGAGTGGTTTTGGCTGCTATTTTTAGCATGTAAGGGTTTCGAAACCCTCTTAGTTGTAATTGTGATTTGTTCATAATTATAAATGTTCTTCTCCTATGTGTTTTATGATAACATGTTTGGCCCTTAATCTTGTAAGTTGCAAGGTGACTTAACTAGTGTCAGGGAGACAAAGAAGAAAAAAGTCCCTGCCACCAATCCCACCCCTAAAATGGTTGGTGTCAAGTGGAGCATCCAGCTGTAGAAATCTGGACAAAATTTAAGAAATTGGAGCCCAGTGTTGTCCTCTCACTCATCAGAGCCCCATGACGTGTCCAACCCATGCCAGCATGGAAAACAGATGTTGAACAACAAGGATGATGTGTGCACACACACACACACACACACACACACATACTCATACATGCATATGCTCATATCTACATACATCTTTGAGAGAGAGAGAGAGAGAAAGAAAGATATGTATATGTTTGTGTCTGTGTTTGTCCCCATTACGGTCGCTTGACAACTGATGTCAGTGTGTTTCCGTCCCCCGTAACTTAACGGTTCGGCAAAAGAGACTGATAGAGTAAGTACTAGCCTTACAAAGTATAAGTCCTGGGGTCAATTTATTCGACTAAAGGCGGTGCTCCAGCATGGCCGCAGCCAAATGCCTGAAACAACTAAATGAATATATATATATATACACACACACACACACACACACACGCATTCATATATCTATACACACACACAAACACACACACACATTCAACTTTGTTTTTGTAATTCAGACGTTTGTCTTTTATCTGTTTTTATCCTGTATTTTCATCAAACTGACACGGATGCCAAAACTGTTCTTTTGGATTATCCTGATTGGGATTACTTCAGATCCATTACTTGTATGTATGCATGTATGTGTGTGCGCACGTGCACGTCTGTGTGTGTGTGTGTGTGTGTGTGTGTGTGTGTGTGTGTGTGTGTGTGTGTGT
>NC_068999.1:3427499-3436161 GCF_001194135.2 Octopus bimaculoides
TAACAAAACTGGCTGCTGTTTGGCATTGTTATCAGTTCTTTATCAGAGAGAGAGAGAGATTAGAGAGTGTTTGCCCCCCACTTACCTACAAGCCAAGGGATTTAACAAAAACCTTGTAAGGATTTTCGGAATGTTTAAAGAGATTTTCCTTTTCTTTTTTTCACGTTCTTTAATTTTTTTTTTTTTTGTTTTTTAACCCAAAACAAGAATCTTTAGAAGTTTCTGGAATTAGGTAAGAAAGATTGAGCAAAGATTAAGGGAAAGATAGTAGTTTTGGCAGAGGAATGGCTCCTGATGCGGTTTACACAAACAGATTTACTACGATGAGTGCACGGCTGGTGCTATCTTTAGCTTGTTCGTTGAATCCCTTTCCTCAGAGGAATGGTTGCCAGAAGATAATTGGATGATGGTTAGTGATGCCGTTAACCTTCAGACTTCATTCAATGTTGCAAGTGTGCGTGTGTGTGTGTGTGTGTGTGTGTGTGTGTGTTTTCGATGGAGATATTTTATGCCTCATTACTCAAAGATTTTCTCCTTGGAGGCAATCCTCAGGCAGACACTGCAGTGAAGTAAAATATTCAGTTACTGACAGGTGATACATCGTTACATCATGTGACACACACTTAATATGCAACTTTTAACTTTTGTTTCCAGTCACTGGACTGCAGTCATGAACAAGCACACACACACACACACACACACGTACATACACATACCCACGTGCACACACACACACAAGTGCTGAAAAGTTCCTGGCTTTGGGTAAAGGAAAATACAGGTGGATCAGTTAATTATGATTTTATTCAACATCTTCCCCTCTCAGATTTACACACTTACTGAAGTGGTCCTTCAGTTTCTTTTAAACCTTGTAAAAGAACTCAGAAGGTTGGGCCTTTTTCAATACCCTTGAAGCCAGAAACATCACAGCATGCCCTCATGTGTGACCCTCCGAGGCACAAGTCTGGGCAAGGTTGTTTATGGAAGACCAGCAGTCGCCCATGCATACCGGCCTCCCCTCTCCACACCACTGATGTTATCCAAGGGAAAGGCAGAAGGGGCCGATACAGTTTGGCACCAGTGACGTCACAACTCATTTCTACAGCTGAGTGAACTGGAGCAACGTGAAATAAAGTGTCTTGCTCAAGAACACAATACGCAGCCCAGTCCGGGAATCGAACTCACAACCGCACGATCATACGCTCGATGCTCTAACCACTGAATCATGTGCCTTCATGATATATATATATATATATATATATATATATATATACACATACACATATATACACATATATATACACACGCACACACACAGCCTGGTGATGTGTATGGATGAGGGCTGCTGCATAAAGAAGTGCTTTTCCCTAACTGTGGTGGGAACCTGTGGAAGAGGTAGACTCAGGAAGAGATCGGACAAGGTGGTGCAGCATGATCTTTGAATGTGGGGTCTCATGGGGGGCAACGACAAGTGATGAAGACCTTTGGTGCTTTGTTGTGCTTGAGAAGACCCGTCAAGCCAAGTGAAGTTGTAGTTGTGGCCGGTGCTGGTGACATGTAAAAGGCACCCAGCCATAGAAACCAGTCCAAATGCAATTTCAGGATCAGTTCCACTGAGTTGCTGATTGGGCAAGTGATATCTTTTATTATAACCCTAGGTCAAGCAAAGTCCAGGAAGTGGATTTGAGAGATGGAAGTCGAGGGAAACCTGCTGAATATACATATATATTCGATTAGAGGTTGTGTTAACCTAATGAAGGGATGGTTTCATCCAAAGAAATACGGGTTCAATACATGGTATTTTGGGGGGAATTGCCTTAAAATAGGTAAACATATAAAAAAAACATACAGTCTATATTCATATAAAAGAAGAAAATGGAGATTGGAAGTTAATAATTGTTTATTATTAACAGTAAATTAATCATCATCCCAATTCGATGTTAATAATAAGCAATTATTAACTTCCCAATCTGCAATTTCTTCTTTTATATATCTATATATATACACATACATATACACACGAGTTTGTGTACAATTGCATGTCTGTACATGCACATAGTATTTATATGAAATGTAAGTGTGTGTGTGTGTGTGTTTGTGTGTGTATATATATATCTATATATATTTGTATGTATGTATATATGTGTCAACACCACTTCAGATTTCCATAGAAAAACAGTGGAAAACAATAATTATGGAACGGCAAAATCAGCTGCCACAAAGATTACACCATTCCTGCTTGCAGACAAGGAATCCCAAGTTAGCTTTGGTAGAAAATAAGAACACATACACACACACATATGTATACACCCCTCCACACAGACAAATACACATTATGCACACACACACACACACACACACACACACAAACACTTCCATGGAAACACATACTCAGATGCATACATACATACATACATAAACAAATACACACACATACACATGCGCTATGAATAATTTAGTGTTGCTGTAAATGATTTCCAAAGCTGAAGAGGTGTCTAATGTCCTGGAGTTAGGCTGGGGTGTTAAGTGGGTGGAAGGTGGCAGAGTAGGGTGGTGGTGGTGGTGGTGGTGGTAGATGGCATTTATTGTAGAGGAATGTCTCAGTGGTAGGGTCATGTGATGGTGGGTTAATTATGAAAAATAATGAGTAGAAAGTGTTCGTTAGTAAATAGGATGTTAGAGCAGAAGGAACAGCAATGATGTATACACCCTACAATGTATACACACTGCAAGAAATGGCAATATAATGTATACAGGCAGACTCAATACGGAAGTGCTAAATGTACCCCTTACCTTAGAGACATTTATAATGACATCTCGACCAATACTGAGCCCTTGTACAAAGGTCCGGGCAATTATGAAAGATCGCTTGACTAACTGCGATAATTTTTTAGGTATATCCAAAAAAGGCTGAAGACTTTTCATTTGGGATCCAACGCACTCCAAGTAACGTTCGCTAAGTTGCTGTTGGGAATTGATCAACTGATACATCTTCTTCAGTAAAGAGACAAAAAATGACATAAGGGTTTCTTTTAGGTCTACATCATAACCCCTGTAGTAACGGTGTAGGGTAGCAAACAGCCTGGAGAAAATAACTGCGTTCTGCTGGTAAAGGAGACCGTAGGTTTTCACAAACATTGTGTGCAAGTCGTTGTAGGAATTGTTCAATAGAGCTTTGAAGAATTCTGGAAAAGACAGGAAAAAAAAAAACCATTGTTAAATGCAGAATAGATTTTAATTCATTTATACAAAAATTGTGTCACAAGCTAAGCCATTAAAAGTATTAGCATCATAAATCATGCCATTAAAATATTAGCAACATGTACTTTAGCACCAGAAGTGCCATTACAAATATTAGCACCATAAACAACACCATTAAAAATATTAGCTTTATAAATCAGGCCATCAAAAACATTAGCACCACTAACACCATTAAACATATTAGCCTTATAAATCGTACCATAAAAAATATTAACACCATGCACAACATGATTAAAAATATTAGCCTTATAAATCATGCTATCAAAAAATATTAGCACCACAAACAACACCATTAAAAATATTAGCATTATAAATCATGCCATCAAAAAATATTAGCACCATAGACTGTCATTAATAGCAGCCAAAACTGTTCCATATAAATAAACATGTTCAGAAACCAAAACTGCTGTTAAATATTCGAGCAGCTCAAACTGTACTGTTTAATAAACCCCATAAATTGGATTATCAAATATTTTATCACCACAAACTTTCCTGTTAATTAAATTATCTCTGCAAATTGTATCACCAAAGCCATCATCCTCATTAAATGCATTCTGTATGTGTGTGTGTTTGCGTTTGGCAAGATAAAGTAATGTGTTGCATCGTCTCATTATGTCAAAGTGTAACATAGCAATTTGACAAGTAAAGATCAATAAAAGACATCAGTACCAAACTGGATTGATTGATTGATGTAGTTAATGGGAAGACATCGAAAGTGGTGCCACCGCATGGTTCTGATCACTGAATCCCAGTGAAAGAATAATGTCTTTTTGGCTTTTACTTGTTTGTCTTTGGACTGTGGCCATGCTGGGGCACTGCCTTGAAAGGTTTTAGTTGAGCAAATCGCCCCAGGTACTTATTCTAACAACCTCTTTTGCTGAGCCAATAAGTAACGGGGGACATCAGCAAACCAACATCAGTTGGCAAGTGGTGATGGGGGACAAACACACACACACAAATGGGCTTCTTCCAGTTTCCGTCTACCAAATCCACTCACAAGGCTTTGGTCAGTCAGGGGCCAAAGTAGAAAACACAAGCCCAAGGTGTCACACAGTGGGACTGAACCCAGATCCATGTGGTTGGAAGTAAACTTGTTACCACATGGCCATGCTTCAGCTTATTGGCAGAGACTCATAAAGAACCAGACGGAATGTGTGGAAATAATATTTATTCTGGCTTATT
The DNA here is from genome assembly GCF_001194135.2 of Octopus bimaculoides. NCBI lineage: Eukaryota > Metazoa > Mollusca > Cephalopoda > Octopoda > Octopodidae > Octopus > Octopus bimaculoides. The sequence goes on from NC_068999.1 coordinate 3,431,940, forward strand.
GTACTCAAGGCAACACTGAAAGCCACTGGAATTGAGCCTAAATCGTTTGAAACACTAGATCGAGACTGTACCAAATGGTGGTGTTCCATCACCATCGGAATGAAAGACTTCAAAGCCACCGGAAGAGAAAAGGAAGAAATCAAATAAGAGGAGAGAAAGGCTTGGCAAAATCAACCTTGCTCTCCACCAAATATTGCCATGCAATGAATGCCATTGATTCTTCTAGACAAGAATTGGTCATCAGGGCCCACAATGGTATCACCATAAAGGAAGCATTCAGCAAAGAAGAAAAATACTAGGATATAACACAAAGCCAACAATGATTGACAGACAGACAGATAACAGGGAAGCCTCCATAAAGTTTAGTTGGTTTGCTAAAAAGAGCAGCCAAATATCAGTCGATTTACACCCTATCATGTTACAAAAGGAAGCAGACATTGGATAATGCTAGCCTAGATACACTATGACTGAAGCTGACCCTCCATGGTGGTCACAGCTGGAATGGGGTGGAGATATTAGTGGAAATTGATATCTAGATGAAGAAGTTTCCAAATAAAGGTCTAAATAATGAAACTGTGTTAACTTTGCTAATTAATAGAAACGACATTATAATTAATTATAAACAAAAACAGAGATTTCATTTGATAAATATTTATGAACCAATTAACTGGTAACGAGTGATTGTAGATATTCTAATTAGCAATATCAGTAGGGCTGACTGACTACACTATACATCCTTACACATACATACATACAAAGACAAACACACACACACACACACACATATATATATATACACACACACACACACGCACACACACACACACACTTACATACTGGTGTGAATGTGTTCTCTCTCTCATATACACACACACATACATACAAATATGATACATGTATATATACACATATATGCACAGACATGTGTGTGTATATCTTGGAAATGTAATGGACAAAAAGAAAAAAGAAAAAAACACAACATAGCAGGAACAAGTATTAGTTTAACACGTAAAAGAAGGAAAGGAATGTGTTTTAATGTTTTGGACATCAGTCCTTCATCAGGAGAAACTCATAGGAGTGAGAAAGAGGAAAACTGATTGAGAATGAAAGGAAAAAGAGACATGCATATTTTTTTTGTGGAATAGATTTTGTGAAGCACTATGTGATATTAAATTAAAGGGACTTGTTGGGAAAGGCCGGAACAATGCAAGAAGGTATCAAGTAAACTTTAAAAGAAGAGTCAAAAGTTGCAGTTTTACCATATATTTTTATATTTTGGGGCTCTAACCCCTTTCTCAGGACATGGAAAAGCAACAGATGGAAATAGTCATTCAAATCTCTTTAATATATTTCAGTATGCATGTTGATGTATGTGTGTGTGTGTGTGTGTGTGTATATATATATATATATGTATATATACTCTCAGAGAATGTCCCTTCGAGCTATTCTCTTCCCTCATCAAAATTTTCAGTCTCTCCTCCTTGTCAACGTCCACATAAGGGCGCCAATAAAAACTAAGAAGAAACAATGACTGCTGTGCAGGGGTGCGAGGTGGTGGTAGGGGTAGATTTATTCAGAATGGAACCGTCTGGGTATTGTGGGGAGCTTGACGAAAGCAGACCAAGAAAGGGAGAACGGTGAGTAAAAAAACTGTTTGTTAAACGAGAGACTGGCAGATGTATTATAAAATATGCAATATTGTGTTGAAAAGTTAACATTTAATTAAAAACAAGTAATTAATAACGAATGAGTAATTAAAATATCTATCAATAAGCAAATATTTCATTAAAACATCCACTAATATCTGATGCCTAACATTGCATGCCGTCTGATGGTATCTTATTATCTAATTAATATCTAATGTTAATTTAAAAATATCTTTCACCACACAATAAATGATTAATTAAAAAACCTAACCAATTCTTAATTAAATTATCAATACTCAGAGCTTGCTAAATTAAATATTCATTAATATTCTAGGCTCACTATCTTATGTGTGCATCATAAACAAAATCAATATTTTATTGTTAATTAATCATCAATATCCTAAACTTTATACAGAGACAGACAGTTTTTACTTTCTTCTAACACTGACTGGAGAGGTGAAGAACTTGTTGAAGTCTCATTGTAAGGGATTTGTAAAATAATGACATTCAGTTAAGTTACGGCTTGACGACTGGACGTGACATAACAAAGAACTACACAATAATTACCACAAAATGGCATAAAATTGTTCATAATCCAAATTTTAACTACTTCCTACCATTAGTTTTTGTCTCAAGGCTTGATAAATACTAGTTACATACTGGGGTTAAAGCAAATTGACTGTACCAGGAACAAGTTTGTCCTACTAATAATGAATGAAGAATAAAATTGTAATAAAAGTTGTGTGAGACAGAAGTCTGACGTCTGTAAGAGAGAGAGATGAGAAATCAATTCAAATTTACATTATTTACATTTGATGGATATTTGTCCTCATCTTGTTTGTTGTTAACACAACATTTCGGCTGATATACCCTCCAGCCTTCTTCGGGTGTCTTGGGGAAATTTTGAACCTTGGTTCTCATTCCTAAGGTAGTTTTCGATATTATTATTATTATTATTATTATTATTATTATTATTCCTGTGGGCATGTGGCATAGTGGTTAAGTGCACGGGCTACTAACCCCAAGATTCCGAGTTCGATTCCAGGCAGTGACCTCAATAATAATAATAATATCGAAAAATACCTTAGAGATGAGAACCCAGGTTGTTGGTGGTGGTGGTAGTAGTGTTAGTGGTGTATATTTATGACTAATAGTAGTAGTGGTGGTGGTGGTGGCAGAAGTATTGGTCTGTAACAAGAGCCAATCAATAAAATAAACAGTTGTTATTGGGTGATGAAGAGAAACAAATATTTCACATCACTCCACCCCCATCCCTGCCACCTTTTCCTCTTCCCCTTCCTCACTGTATGTGGCATTTACACAATGTGTGTGTGTGTGTGTGTGTGTGAGTGAGAGAGAGAGAGCATGCCTAAGTGAGTTGTGTATATATGTAGATTGTTTACACCATGCGTGCGGGTATATAGATGTAGGAGTTTATACAGAAATATATGAGTGTACACAGGGTGTATGAATTAGTGTGTTTATAGTGTATAGATGACATTAAACGATGGTGAATGAAGGAATATACAGGAATACGGAGAAGATGGAGACATTTATTGACAACGTGGAAAAAAGTTCCAACAATTTTATATTATTTCCCATTAGGTCCAATTATATAAATGATCATTGGTCTGTCTGTGTGTCTCTGACATCTCTCTCCATCAACACAGCGTTCTAAATGAAGTCACCATTTGGAGTGTGTGTGTGTGAGGGAGGGAGAGAGAGAACAAGATACAATGCTATTGGCACCGATAAAACAGGTTCCACTCCTGGTCGAAAGGTTAATGGTAGGAACAATGTCGAGAACATCGAATTCTAAAAGCAATTGGTCAGATGATAAACATCCCACCTGGAATAACATGGAGGAAAATGAACAGCCGCATGTGTGTGTGTGTGTGTGTGAGAGGGAGAGAGAGAATGAGAGAGAGAGAGAGAACGACTGTGGTTTGAAGACCAAGCTTTGTTATACATCACAGTAATACTGAATCGCAGATAACAGCATTAAAAGTACATGTGTCTAAGGAATACTCAGCCCGCCACTTACACTCCAATATATTCTCCCAGACAATTCTGTTGATCTTACAAAGTGCATCTCAACCATTTCTTTTTTTTTTTGCACCTGGACCCCTTTTGATCCCTATTTTACTCCACGGACCCATTAAAAAAAATCCTATCATTATATTTTGATAATTAAATATAATTAGGAATTTATTTTAAATAATTGTTAAAACATTTTGTGTATTCTTTTATTTCTTTTGCACTCGTCATTTGAACAGTGCTGACACTGATTACTTCTCACTGCTGTATTTACAATGAAGTGGTGAGGGACAACCATTTAACTGAACCACATTCAATTCGAGGCCAAGAGAGAAAGGAGAAATGGTGAAAACAAATCTTAGGACACTGAGCCTCACACCTGCGATGATGCGGGACTGAGATGGATGAGAGATATGTTGAATGGCACACCTATTCAACCCATACCACAGTGGGAAAACAGTCACTAAAACAACTCTCTTTCTCTCTCTCTCTCTCTCTCTCTCTCTCATATATATATATATATATATATATATATATAT
>NC_068999.1:3436717-3440805 GCF_001194135.2 Octopus bimaculoides
TCCAACCCCCACCCACCCCACACTCTAGCGTCACTTATGACTTCTTTGATGATTAAATGCTAATTATTTCCATTTATAAATGACATACTGACAAAAAGATAGCTTTTTTAACTTTTTTAAATGACAAAAGTTTAAAGAGGGAAATTTTAATTAACATAATGCAATTAAAGACAGCATCAATAACAACACAAACATCAACATCATCTAATTGAAGAATATTTCCTCCCCTACAAACTATTTCCAACAAAATAGAATCTGCGGATCAAAGACAGAGAAGAATAATAATAATGATGTGGCACCGATTCTAAGGAGGGGATATGAAATTTCTCAAAACAGAATCGCATCCACTACAACATTACTGAATCTCAGAAGATCTTCCTAGCTTTTTACAACAATTTACTCAATTTCTGGGGTGTCTTTTGATTAATACCGAGGAAGGCAAAGGGGTTGAGTTCCTTTTGAGTGCTGGGCCTCACAGAGGCAATGACCAAAACCTTTGGCATTATGTCGTGCTCGAGAAGAAAACCCATCAAGCAGAACAATATCAGTTGTGGCAGATACCAGTGTCACACAAATGGCACCTGTGCCAGTGGAACATAAAAGTACCCATTACACTCTCGGAGTGGTTGGTGTTAGGAAGGGGCATCCAGCCGTAGAAAACCATGCCAAATCAGACTGGAGTCTGGTGCAGCCCCTCAGCCTCGGTTAAACCATCCAACCCATGCCAGCATGGACAACGGACATTAAATGATGATGATGATGATGATGATGAAGAAATGTGGAGTCACATTGCTGCTCAACTGTGTAGAGACACATAGAGGTGGTTGAGTATTCCATAGACATATGAAGGCAATTCTCTAGTGGAATCACAACAATGCAAGTGCAACATGTGACAAAGCTGGAGCCCTTAAACTGAGGTACTGTCCATAAGGGTTGGGTGTTGACCCAAGCACTTGCCCAAAGTGGCACACACAGATTGAACCTGAGACATGAAGGTAGCAAAGCAAAGTGCTTAACCACTCCGCCACATTATCATAATCCTCATCGTTTAATTCCTGTGTTTACATACGGAGAAGTATATCCACATTTCTTAAGGATTTAAGTTCTCTTCTTGTGTACATACATACATATATATATGGTCCCATGGTGTAATACATACATACATATATATATATATATATATCTCCACACACAATATAGACACACACACACATGCACATCCATATATATACAGTTAAAAATCAGTATACACTTTTTTAGACTTTCATCTATTGTAAATAAACTTACATGCATATATATCTACATATATCTCTACATGTATCTGTAGAGGGGGAGGGGGAGGGGGGAGAGACAGAAGATAAACAGTAATTCAGAAGTGTCTTGTTGCAACTGTTATTGTTTATCCCAAGGTCAATCCTGATCATGCAGACAATCCAGCAGTGACCAAGCCACCTTTCATGCAGCTGGTCTTTAAGGCTTCATCACTTCATCAGTCCATCCGTTTTGCATCATCACTGTGTGTGATTTGAGAGAGACTGACTACTGTTTTTAGCAGGGAGGGCAATGATAGAGAAACTCTCTGGTGCTGCTGCTGCTGCTGTTGTTGTTGTTGTTATTGTTGCTGTAGTTACTACTGGTTACAGCAGGGGGGGGGGAGAAAGTGAGAGAAGGGTGTTCCCCCACCATCACCACCAGCCCGCCGCCATTCTTACCTACTGCCCCTTGTTGCTATGGAGACGAGCTATCTATTTATAACAAGGAAGACAGAAGCTGATGAGTTGTTCAGTGTGGTAATAGTGTGTGTGTGTGTGTGTGTGTGTGTGTGTGAGCAAGTACGTACACACACGTGTATTTATAAACATATCTGCATGTGCATGCATGTGTGTATGTATGTATGAGAACGTGTGTGTGTGTGTGTGTGTGTTGATTGCTTTGATCAAAGCCTGACAGCTCCCTTATGAACATCCACCCCCCCACACACAGACGGGACGGAGGGGGGAGAGACTGGAGGTATGAGTATGTGTAGGGGAGGTAACAGAGTGAGGTGAAGTGGAGAGGAGGAGAAGTTAAAATGCCAGGAATTAGGGAGGGAAAACCGACTGTTGCTATTGGATACCACCACCACCACCACCACCACCACCACTACTACCACTAATATTATGTGGTGAATATGTGTGCATGTAGCTGTAATGTGATTGTGTGTGCGTGTGTGTGTGTGTGTGTGTGTGCATCTTGGTGGTGGTGGCGGTGATAATCATCACCAAAATCCAAAGACAAGAGAGAAGCAGGTTCTTGCTCTCCTCTTTCCATTTGGTTTAAACCATTGACCCCTCTCACTTGCAGTGTCCTTCAGCACACCCCATCATTATTATCATCTCAATGTCAGCCCCCATTTTCCAGCCATCAGCTTTTGATACACCACAATGAACAACAGTACCCTTGATAAGCAGTGTTAACTGTACCCCAAGCACACCTTAAAACAGTACCTCAACACAACCTTAAATAGTACCCTTAAACCCTATCAGCCCTGAATGAAGAGAGATAATTAGTGTCTGTACTGGAACTCATCACCCAGAACACAAAAAAGAAAAAAAAAATCAAACAGAAGCAACCAAAAACTGAGAGAGGGGCGTCAGGAATTGTTAATTTGCAACTAATACCAATATTCCATGACCATCACTATCGAGTTGATTGGGAATCATTGAGCCTTGTTGAGACATCATCACCTTCATTATCATCATTGTCCCCTTGAGATGTTTGATCGAATTCTTGTTGATCTTCATCAAAATCTTATTCCATTTGATGGTACCTATCAGTGATAAGCGATCTAGGGTACCTTTTGTGTTGTGAACAGACAGACACTGGAAGTGTTTCAGCTGTGGTCCAGGGTCCAGAGATGGAAAAACTCGGAAGAGAAAAAAACACTCAAAACAACACCTGAAACAGCAGACATTTGTAAACTGCATAATCCAACAGTGAAGACCTATCTGCATTCTGATTGGTCAATCTAGTTTCAGTTTGACCAGATTTTAACATGGGGCTTATCAATCCCTGTTAAATTGAGAAACTGGCTGAGCGTAAGGCCTAAAACTTCTGGAATACAGTCTGAGACCATTTTATTGTTGTCCACACTGGAAGAAAGAAAGGTATAGTTTCGTCATGAATCCTTAGGCTCATAGGACTGGTCCCATGGTGTAATAAGTAATTTAGGTTGCAACACCCCACCACCACTCCCCACACACTTTCTGAACAGAATGCTGGATCATCCCAGGGTTAAATTCCTGGATATTGTTAGAAACCAATTTTTGTCAGCTGAGGAGACTGGAACAGCATAAAATGAAGGGGGTTTTGCTCAAAAACACAACACTGCCTGGTCCAGAAATTGAAACCACAACCTTCTAACCACTAAGCCATCACATACCTTCATGGAGGTACGTGGCCTGAGTGGAAAGACAGGTAGACACACCACTGAAGTCAGCCTTCTTCCTTGTGACCAATAAATATAGTTTTAAATCGACCCCCTTGGGGGTATGAAAGATAAATTTAGCTTACAACAGATTTGATCTGGGGATGTAAAGAAAAAAGGAGTTGAAGTCAGTACAGGAGGAGAAGGTGGAGGAAGAAGGAGTAGGAAGGAGGAGAACAACAACAACAACAACAGTGTGATTAACAGATGTTAGGAATGTGGATGGCACTGAAGGAATGGTAAACACCAAAGACTTCAGAGATGTTGTGGTACAGGGACAGGCTTAAGTATAATCCCATACTACTACTACTACTGCTGCTGCTGCTACCATTTTCATCAACAGACATCACTCCTCAACATTAACCCCCCCCACCACCACCGATACACATGTATCCCACAATCCTCTTCTCTTCCATCTTGCTACACCACCATCATACCTTCATCTGCCCCCTTACCCCCTCCTCCACCGTCACCACATTACCTCCAGACATCCAACCCTTCCCCCTCTCTTCTTACCCACATCTTTCAAGTCTCCTCTAATTCACCACCACCACCACCACCACCATCTGCACGCCACCCGCCCACCCCTGTCACCCTGTGAACCACACATTAATAACCAGTA
>NC_068999.1:3441045-3444280 GCF_001194135.2 Octopus bimaculoides
TGGCTCAATCTCATTTTAATGTATGCATTATATAAAAATAGTGCTGTGGTGGTGGTGGTGGTGGTGGTGGTGGTGGTAGTATGAGGTGTGGCAATGTGTGTGTGTGGGGAGGAGAGGTTGTAGTAGGAGTTGTGTTAATATTGGTATTCAGCTCATCCCCTGATCCAATGCACTCCAGCCGTGACCTTCCCCCCATCAAACAATGTATCCCATAACAATATCTAACATTACACAGCAACGTTACTCTGGCTGTTTAACCCCAGGTTAGCACTACTATGAGTTAAACACGTTCCAGTCATGCCCATCCTGTCTGTTTTGTAGGTAGAGAGAAGCCAGAACCTCATCCAAGGTGTGATGTGAAGGAGATTAAGTTGTTGTTTGTAACAGACATGATGGCCACCACAAGGTTGGTTTCAGTAGAGTAGATAGTATAGTTGTTTTGGGGGTCAGGGGAGCCGTATTCCAAACGATCTATGGTTAGAGACAATCCAACCATGACCACCCTGTCGTAACACATACTACAAGAAGTAGTCATTTCATTCTCTGGTTTTCTACATTTGATTGGGAAGAGATTTGACTTCTATTTCTTGTAGGCCAAATAACCACATAAGGGCTTTTTTTATTGATTGGTGTGTGTGTGTGTGTGTGTGTGTGCATGCAAGATGGTGATGGCAATGGTGAGGGAGATGATTGTTGATGATGGTGGTGAGGGTGGTAATGATGAAGGTGTTTGATCTCTTCCTCATCCTCTCTCTCTCTCTCTCTCTCTCTGTGTCAGTCACAAATGAATTGCAATGTTATCATTTTAAGGATCCTATCAATTTTTCCAAATTATTAGCAATAATAATAATAATAATAATAATAATAATAGCAACAACAATAATAACAAGAGCACTGAGAGAGCGCAAACCTCTGCCAAGATAACACCAGCGCCTTCTCAACGATTGGCCAGAGATGATTTCTAAAATGAGAATATCTGAAATAGACTCGACTGCTCTCACAAACGGGAATACTAAAAATGAACCCAACTGCTCTCAAAAATTAAGTAAAAAAACAGGAAAAATAATCCAGAATCCTTGTCCAGTACTGGAGTGATTCCAAAATTTAATCAGTTCGTGCCAATCACAAGGACCAACATTCCTGAAAGTTTCATCCAAATCCATCCAGCGGTTCTTGAGATATCTTGTCCACTGACAAACAAACAAGACTGAAAACAATACCTCCGCCTTTGCTAAGGCAGAAGTAATAATAATAATAATAATAATAATAATAATAATAATAAAAAGAAGGATGGTTTCAAATTTTGGAACAGGATCAGCAATTGTAAGGATGAGGATAAATTGATTATATTGACCCCCAGTGCTTGACTGGTACTTATTTCATTGACCCCCTAAAAGGATGACAGGGAACCCCAGTGGAATTTGAAATCAGAACGTAAAGCCAGACAAAATGCTGCAAAGCATTTTGCATGGTGTGCCAGCGATTCTGCCAGTTAGCTGCCTCTTAGCAATAGTAATAATAATAATAATAAAATAACCTTTTACCCCCACTCTGCTCCTGCCCTCCAAAAGGTCGACTGTTGTGACCTTTATAATACCCCCTCCCCACTAAATGTCTCCTCACATCTTCACCATGGCTGTCGGGATATGGAACCCTAGCTACAAGTAATGAATACAACAGACACAAGTGGGGGAGAGATGGTGGGGAGAAGAGGGGTGGTGTATGATAGCACACAGTAGGGGATGACATATCCCTGTATACGTGTATTTATATATTTATATAAATACGCATATACAGGAATATATTATGTATATATACATACATACATTATACTATGCTATTGAAGCTTTAGTGAGGCGTCCTTCAATGGCAACCGAATATCATGTTACAACAGGACACACCAAGCTTTAGTTTTCTTATTTGAGAAACACCAACAATATCAAAAGAGCAGGCTACAGTCCAGCATAGAAAGACCTACGTCCTGCTTGGAACCCTATTTACCAATAACAGAGGCTTAGTGATTGACAGCTTGTAAACCCTTCGAGTCAGAAAGAGGTGGAGGTCACTGGAAGGAAGAAGAGACCCGGCCTCATCTGGGAGATCATGGGCATCATCAGTGACCTGGAAAGTCAACAAGGGCCGTCACCGAGCAACGAAGCAGTAGAGTCTTCTTTTGAATTTGTGGTGAATGGGAATCTTCATCAATTAATGTCTGTTTTCCATACTGGCATGGGTTGGACGGTTTGACCAGAGCAGGTACGGCCGGAACTGCACCAGGATCCATCGTCTGATTTGGCATGGTTTCTATGGCTGGATGCCCTTCCTAATGCCAATCATTTCAGAGAATGTCCAGGGTGCTTTTTATGTGACAGCGGCATTCACAGGGTCACTGAGCAATTTACAAGACAAAACTCCTTGGCTGAACAGATACAACTGGTATGCAAGGGTAATGGCTGTCTGTCTATGTTTGGTGAGAACTGAGAAAATCAGAAAATGAAGAGGAAATATGGCAGATTGCTCTGCACTGATCCCAAAAAGACACGACCAACCTACTGTCGTCTTTGTTGATCCTAGAGATTGAGTCTTACGTCATGCAACCTCATATCTTACAGTAGAGCCTCAGGATTAATTTGTCCACTGATCATATCAGTGTTGGTTTCGATGGTCAAGCCCTTGATCAAGGTGACCAAATGGAGGACCCTGAATCGAGGGTGTAGTCTAAAAGAGGCAACTGAATCAAGGGGTGGCTCAGGGGAAGCAGTTTGTGTTTCAGCACAATCTCCTCCTTCCCACTCGTGTTTCTCATGATCCAGAAACGGTTGTTCAAGAACTGTCTGCAATCTTGTAACTGCCAATATGTGCTCCCACCCCTCACCTCTCCTGTTTTTACTCTTTGGGCTGCTACAGCTGTGGCTATGTCAAGAAAGAGAACAACCTTACAATACCAAAGACTATTTGAGGATGTGTTGGGTAACAAGACACAGTTGTGTCCACTGGTGAGGCCATCATTGAGGCCAGTTCCATCAATAACCAGCTTCTTTATGGTATTTAATGGAATCTGTGCACCATTTTCTGAAAATATCTTTGTTTTCTTTTTCTGTTACTTTTGGTTGTTTTTCCATTTCACTCTGTTTTGAATTATCTAAACATCACGTGTGTGTGTGTGTGTGTGTGTGTGTGTGTGTGCGCGCGCACGCGCGCGTGTGTGTATGCATGCCTGAGTTGATTTACCTAC
>NC_068999.1:3444290-3444565 GCF_001194135.2 Octopus bimaculoides
TGTGTGTGTGTGCGTGTGTGTGTGTGTGCGTGTGTGTGTGTGTGTGTGTGTGATGAAAATCATTGGGAATGCTGAATTAAATGAGAGGAGGAGAAAGAGGAGATAATAGGGGTAAATAAAAGAGAGGAGGAGTTGATAGAGAGGAGTAGCTACAGAAGAGAGAGGAGGAGTAGCTACAGAAGAGAGAGGAGGAGTAGCTACAGAAGAGAGAGGAGGAGTAGCTACAGAAGAGAGAGGAGGAGTAGCTACAGAAGAGAGAGGAGGAGTAGCTACAG
>NC_068999.1:3444818-3446446 GCF_001194135.2 Octopus bimaculoides
TTTAGGGTAGATTTTGTAGGGTAGGGACTGAGTGAATGAGGGTTGGGGTGAGATGAAATGAGGGTGATAGAGACAGGGTATTCCTAAAATAGAGATAAAAAAACCATTCCCAGACTGGGAGGGGATGGGGACCCATCACTTAAAGAGTGCATGGAGATTCAAAGGTGTTATGGGAATGTGGATGGATCTCCCCCCCCCACACACACACACACACGCTTTCTCTCTCCCAGCTGCCAAGGACCACACAAGACATTCCAACCCAGTAGAGGCAATATTTCATGGTTCAAGTGGAGGGAGCTACTGATATTGTACAAGGGATCGATTCAATCAGTTGCTGGAGATGTTAATTATTAATTACCGTATTTTAACGTGTATAAGGAACCCTTTTTTTGTCAAAAATAGGTTAAAATATATGGGAGTTTCTTACACATGGATAGTATTATAGACATTAATAAATTACTTAATTCCTCAAACTTTGAATCTCCATGACTTACAACGTCGCAAGCCTCAGGCCAACACCCAATGGGCTGCAATGTCCTATATCTATATATCTATCTATATATATATATATAGGATGTTGCAGCCTGTGTTCTTGTTTGTCCCCTGTCCAAGCTTAATTTACGCTTTCGCCACCACAACCTCGTTTAGGCTTAGCAGCCCTTCCTGTTTGTTTTACTGTCCCGTTTGTGTTACCTATTTTGACCCTCCGCAAAATCACAAACGTTATTTAATTTGCTTTGCGGAAGCAACTGTTTTATCGAAAGCGTATCTTGTTAAATGCTCGAAAAACGAGACTAGAAAAACAGCCAACAACTGAAGAAGGGTCGTTCTTCATTTCTTGTGGAATTGGAGGAAACTTATCAGTTCAAAGATGAATTAGAAAAATTAAGTTTGAGGTTTTTTCAATGAGTTTTTATATTTGCGAACGTTGTCCGGTTCGATCAGATGACACAGGGGGACCAAAAGCACGAAACAAAACAACAAAGAAGGCTACTCACCATCAAATTTATTTGTTCTCGATGTGAATAAAGACCGAAGTGGTTCAATAGCTTTTTGCTGGAGTGCTTGGTAATCTTTAGCACTCAGCTCCACCAACTGATTTTCCATTCCCTTTGTACAGCAGGTAAGTCCTCCTGACGAACAGAACTGGCCAGCATCACCTGAAACAGGTAAACAAAATGCAATGGAAACACATCTACTCAGACATTGGGACACTTACAATGTGTGTGTGTGTGTGTGTGTGTGAACAAAATAAGGTAAAGAAAAGACAAGAGTACACAATACGAGGTAGTAACAGAAGGAAGAACGAGAGGGGAAAGAGAGAGATATAGTAGTAACAGAAGGAAGAACGAGAGGGGGTAAAGAGAGATACGTAATAGTAACAGAGGAAGAACGAGAGGGGGAAAAGTGATAGAGAAAGAGAGAGAGAGTCGCGTCAGAAAATATAAAGTTGAAATAACTACTTACAACATTGGTGACGCTGGCGTTCGGTCATGTAAAAAGAAATAATAAATGACTATATGCATATATACGTACAGGTATGTGCATACCTACGTCTACCTGTATATATAGGTGCATATCTGGGTACAGGACATTGCAAACAAAACGTAGACAAAAAAATAATAATA
>NC_068999.1:3446600-3446967 GCF_001194135.2 Octopus bimaculoides
TGTGTGTGTGTGTGTGTGTGTGTGTGTGTGTGTGTTGTGTCAATGCAGTTACTAGTTTGATAGAAGAGTGAAGGAAAAGAAAGCAAGAGGAAGAGAAGAGAAAAAGGGAGAAAGAAAGAGAACAAGAGAAAGAGGGGGTTGGGTGGTGACTAAGCAACAAACAAGCTGAGGAAGGTGGAAAGTTCAATGTTGAACTTTGACCCAATTTACACAGGGCCCATTGTTGTGATGATGATGATGATGATACTTATGTCTACCCACCCCAACTCCCTATCTACAACTGTAGCTGTAATAGGGGACAGCAGAGGTTGCAGACTTAAGTAGAATTAGCAGGAGGAGGAGAGGAATGCATACACACACACACACA
>NC_068999.1:3447093-3449331 GCF_001194135.2 Octopus bimaculoides
ATATATATATATATATATATATATATATATATATATAATCAATGTTACAGCAGTGGTAGTCGTAGTAAAATAGTAGGGAACAGTAGTAACAGAGCTACTAAGAAAAAGGGACAAAGTGAAGTGATGGTGGTGCCCCCCCCCACTCTCCGCTGCCAGTCAGAAGATATTAATTCACTATTAGTAAGCTTTTAATAAATAAAAAAAAGGTCTTTCAGTGTAAATTTATCCCTCTTCTGTCTCTTATAACACATATTGCTTTATCCCCTAACAATCTGCTAATGTCTCTCTGTATCCTAAACTTCATGTTATCCCACCACCACCGACCTTTCTCCCTTGTTTCGTGGGCACCGTTTACCATCAGTGGCCCCCTTGAAATCCTTATTATGCTGGACCCAGGCAGCACTTCATCTGTCTACATTCTGAGCTCAACTTATCCTTTCATCCTTTCAGGATCGATGAATTAAGTACCAGTTACACATTGGGGTCGATGTAAGTGACTGGTCCCCTCCCCTAATATTTCAGGTTTTGTGCCTATAGTAGAAACGATTGTTGTTGTTGTTCTTCTTATTATTATTAAAGTGTCAACCGGCAGAATTGTTATTGCACCAGAGAGAATTTCTTCTGGCTCATTCCGTTCTGAGTTCAAATTCCACTGAGGTCAACTTTGCCTTTCATCCTTTTGGGGGTCAATGAAATAAGTACCAGTTATGTACTGGTGTCAATGTAATCAACTACACCCTTCCCAAAGAATTTCAGGCTTTGTGCCCATAATAGAAAGGATTATTATTATTATTGTTGTTACTGTTGCTGGTTAATCAGGAGAAAATATTACCATATTAATTGTGTTTAAGGTGAGAGAAAAATTAAACACACACACACGCCAGTGGAGCACTAACAGCACCGTCGAGCGTGTTCATTGCCAGAGCAGCTGTCTGGCTTCTGTGCTAGTGGCCCGTATAGCATAATCGTTACCAGCATTGCCTTCTAGCACTTGTGCTGGTGGCACGTTAGAAAATCATTCGAGCGGGATCGTTGCCAGTGGACTGGCACGTAAAAAACACCTTTTGTCCGTGGCCGTTGCCAGTACTTTGTGACTGGCCCTTGTGCCGGTGGCACGTAAAAGCACCCACTACACTCTCGGAGTGGTTGGCGTTGGGAAGGGTATCCAGCTGTAGAAACTTTGTCAGATCAGATTGGAGCCTGGTGCAGCCTTCTGGCTTGCCAGTCCTCAGTCAAATCGTCCAACCCATGCTAGCATGGAAAGCGGATGTTAAACGATGATGATGATATATATACATATACATGCTTTCGGTGCAAACACACTTAGTCACGTTAACAAAGGGATGTGGGTTCGACTCCTACACAGATAGGAAAGCCTTCATTTTTCTGTCAAGGGCTTATATGCCCCTTTATTAGACTATTTTCCTTAGTCATTGCATGGTGATCACCATAAGCTTTAAGCTTATATAAAAATACCATATATATATATATATATATATATGTATGAATGGGCTTCTTTTGGCTTCTACCAAATCAACCCTTAAGGCTTTGGTTGATGCAAGGCTATATAGCAGAAAATACTTGCTCAAGGTGCCACGCAGTGAGACTGAACACAGAACCATGTGGCTGGGAAGGAAACTTGTTATCACACAGCCATGCCTCCCCACCCATGTGCTTTTGCACTTTTGTTGATTTTGTTTTGTTTTTTAAGCAATACAAGTCTTGCCAAAGAAATATAGGACCACTACTACTACCAGTCTCTTCTCATTCTAATTTATCTGATTACACTACTACTACTACTACTACTACTACTACTACTACTACTACATATGAGGGAGTGGAGTAAGAGCAACATGACACGAGTAACACCCCAATCTCCTCCATCACCACCAATGTGACAAGTTTGTTGTTTTACTTGAATGGTGAGGAAACTTGACATATTGGACAAAATTTACAGCAGGTGTGTGTGTGTGTGTGTGTGTGTGTGTGTGTGAATATTGAAGTGGGTGTGCTTTAAAATAGGTGTATGAATATGCATGTGTATTGTGTTGAAGTGTGTGTGTGTGTGTGTGTGTGTGTGCTAAAGTGGGTGTGTGGATGCATGTGTGTGAGCTGGAGTGTGTGTGCGCATGTGCTGGTCGTGTGTGCGTGTGTGTGTGATGATGCAAGAAAAAGGTGAGGTTAAAAAACTAAGACACTGTAGAACCATTTCTACTCCCTCCCTCCCACATTCACCCC
>NC_068999.1:3450098-3451304 GCF_001194135.2 Octopus bimaculoides
TGACAGCAGTTACTTCACAAAGGAATCAGTTCCAGTGTTAGTGATGATGATGATGATGATGATGATGAAGGGACAGCCTTAAATAATTCATAAAAGCATTCTGGGTAAAAAAAAAGGAAAAGGAAGAACCTGCCCCCCACCCCACCTCCTCTTCCCCGCCCCAGAAATGTTAAAATGTTGGATAATGGGTTTATAAGGCGTCCACTGCCCGAACAATGTCCTCTTGTCAATTTTATACAACAGCCCACACCTTGCTGCCTTTACAACTTGCCAATTTAAACAACCACTACCACCACTACCAACACCACACACTCTATTATACAGCCCTTACTATAAACACTACCACCACCACCACAAGTAGTAGTAGTAGCAGTAGTAGACTATTACTACTACCATTGCTAGTCCTACAACTACTTGGACCCCAACTATCTTCTTACTACAGACCATCTCTCTCTATCTCTAACCTCACCCCATCACACCCTCTCTCTCTCTCTCTCTCTCCACTATGGGCCTCATCTTCTTCCCCAACAATTCAACAATCCTCATCTCAAATAATGATGACAACAAAATTGTTTTAATTTATTCAAATTTTACTTTTAAATTTGATGGAGAAAATGAAAATAAAAAAAAACCCGGTGGTAATTTTTGGCAACAAGGGGGGATAATTTAAAGAGGAACTACAGCCAAATCTCCCTCAAACTTCATCATACCACTTACTGTCGTCAGTCGCAAAAAGAAAAAATTCTTTATCGAAGGACCTGTTCAACCACGGTTGACCTGGGGTTAAACAACACCGGACAAGGGACCGTTCTGTTTCTTAAGTACGATGTCAGCCAGGAACCATTCCATGTATTCACTCTCTCCCCTTCTCTCACACACGCAAGATGGGAATAAAGAACAGCAGCAACATTTTATGAAGATTATTTCCAAGACTGTTGTGTGTGGTGTTGTAATTGTGAAGTTCTGCGTTCATCTTTTTGCAAAGAGTAGCAGGAAATAATTGAGCAGCTTGTTTTATATATATATATATATATATATATTGTGTGTGTGTGTCCAACATCGCTTGACAACCGATGTTGGTGTGCTTACGTCCACCGTAACTTAGCGGTTCGGCAATAGAGACCGATAGAATAAGTACTAGGCTTACAAAGAATAAATCCTGGGGTCGATTTGCTTGACTAAACGCGGTGCTCCAGCATAGCCGCA
>NC_068999.1:3451314-3452451 GCF_001194135.2 Octopus bimaculoides
GTACTAGGCTTACAAAGAATAAATCCTGGGGTCGATTTGCTTGACTAAACGCGGTGCTCCAGCATAGCCGCAGTCAAATGACTGAAACAAGTAAAAGAATAAAAGAATATATAGACACACAAAGATAGATGTGTGTGTATATATGCATGTATGCGTGTATATATGTGAGATAATAGTTTCAGTATTAAAGTGAAACTATTAAAGTGAGAATATCTGACATTACAATAGTGAGATGCTATTGTTTCCCTTTTGACACGTAATACTGCAATGGTGGAGGAAATGTGATATTGTTCTGGGCTCGCACTTGGCAAGAAGTTAAAAAAGATTTGGGGCCTAAGACACTACAAGTAAGGCATGTGTAAAATTTGAATGAAATTGGTTGTGTTGTTCTCAAGTTTTAGGGATTCAGACAGACAGACATCCTCATCTTTATATATATATATAGATTATATGTGTGTGTGTGTGTTATATAGTCACACAGGCAAATACATTTTATACACACAATAAAACAAGGTAAAAAGAATATGAATGAACAAAGAGGTGGGGTTTTTTTTTATCACAGCAAATATTTCAGTTTGTTTCCTACTGTAAAAGGTGAGGGGTAGTGTGATAGGGTGGGTGTGAGGAGAGAAAAAGAGAGAGAGAGAGACAGTAACCTGTTCAGTTCACTAAATTACCTCTTTTCCTCTGTTAAACCTTATTGTTACACGTACACGCAGAGATACACCTATGAATACACAGAGATACATCTTTAAACATACAGATACAACTATAAATACACAGAGAGATACATCTTTAAACACACCCACACATCCACACCTCACACCCGTTGTCCTTACACCGCCGCCGCAACTCCAGAAGAGAGACATCACCAAACCACTACCATGTACTTTCTCTGTGCGAACGCTACTAACATCTATCACTAACACCACCACCACCATCATCATCATCATCATCAATAAATTGATTAAGAAGGGGTAAAAGAAAACTAAGAAAACGCTTGACACGCTAGAAATAGCAGCCAAATTCCCTTCAAACTTATATTACTAACTTTAAAAGAAAGAAACCACGACAAACAATCTAAATAACATTTGATATTCAGAAAAGACATGATGGTCATGGTTGAAATGCTCTTAA
>NC_068999.1:3453351-3457723 GCF_001194135.2 Octopus bimaculoides
TCCATTCACAAATATTATTCTGGCGCCACCCTCAAAGCTCTACTGAAACAACAATCTCACCCTACCCCTAACGGCATATCACATGGGTGTATGTTATTTGACATCTTACCCCCCCCCCAAATGGCCTCACATGTAGGTATATAAAGATGGTACAACATTTGGAATCTCATCTACCTTTAATGATTTAGGGTGACGTAGCATCTCACACCTGTCTATCTGCCCTTGGTCAATTATTTTCGTAATAAAACCCTTTAAAATCCTCACCTTTAAGGTATCCCGAGTCCTTACTCTTTTTCAGATATGTGAGTGCTCAACATTTTAACATTTAAATGAGCCATATCCAGCCCAGATAATCTACCTGTTCTGTTTAAACTGGCCACGCCTGGCCTCTCACACCCATCCGACAATGTTTTTTTTTTTTTAAAACTAAGCAATCACATTGTGAAAATGTCTGAGCTACAAGATAATGCACGATTAATTCAATCATCATCGTTTAACGTCCGCTTTCCATGCTAGCATAGGTTGCAGGGTTTGACAGAGGGCTGGCAAGCCAGAAGGCTGCACCAGGCTCCAATCTGATCTGGCAAGGTTTCTACAGCTGGATGCCCTTGCTAACGGCAACCACTCCGAGAGTGTAGTGAGTGCTTTTACGTGCCACTGGCATGAGGGCCAGTCAGGCGGTACTGGCATGGGCCACGCTCAAAAGGTGCTTTTTACGTGCCACCTGCACAGGAGCCAGTCCAGCGTGTCCCTACCTATGGCTTCAGTTTCAGACCCACTATGCGACACCTTGGGCAAATGTCTTTAACTATAGTCCCAGGCTTTGTGAAT
The DNA here is from genome assembly GCF_001194135.2 of Octopus bimaculoides. Taxonomy (NCBI): domain Eukaryota; kingdom Metazoa; phylum Mollusca; class Cephalopoda; order Octopoda; family Octopodidae; genus Octopus; species Octopus bimaculoides. The sequence continues at coordinate 3,454,183 of NC_068999.1, forward strand.
GAATTTCGATGATGAAAATTGAAGGAAGCCTGCCATGTGTATATTTATAGGTGCGGGCGTGGGTGTGTGGTAAGAAGTTTGTTTCTTCAGCACATGGTTCTAGGTTCAGCTCCACTGAGTGACACCTTGGGCAAGTCTTCTACTAAAGCCTCAGGTATAGTACAAAGCTTGTGAGTGGACTTGGTAGATGGAAACTGAAAGAAGCTCGTCATCTATATATATCTGTGTGTGTGTTTGTTTGTCCCCCACACTGCTTGACAACCCGTAACTTAAGCAGTTTGGCAAAAGGGACCAATAGAAGGTAAGTATAAGGCTTAAAAGAAAAAAAAATAGTATTGGGGTTGATTTGTTTAACTAAAAACCCTTCGAGGCAGAACCCCAAACATGACCTCAGCCCTAACAATCTGAAACAAGATGAATGATAAAAGGGGTTTTGATATAGCGTGATAAGTGTAAACAAGCAGTGCCCATATTACCTTTCTTGGAAACAGGTAAGGGTTGGTGACAGGAAGGACATCCTGCCATAGAAAATCTGCATCAATGAATTCCATCTGACACAGGCAAGCATGGAAAAGTGGACATTAAAACACCGATGAAGTGTGTGTGTGTGTGTGTGTGTGTGTGTGTGTGTGTGTGTGTGTGTGTGTGTTATGTATAGCCATGTTGTTTTGAGTTAATGGGTGAAAGGGTCCCATCACAGTTGTGCAATGAAGTGTGGATACAGAAACAAAAGACAATGTTTACAGAGAGCAGCCATGTGTGGAAAGCCATACAATAATCTACAATGGGATACATAGCTGGTCTCTGTGTACAGGAAAGATCATTAAAGTTATTAAATGCCTACAAAAGGATTATCAAACCCAGTATCTGTCACCATTGAATCAATACAAATTCGTCCACACACGGATATCATCATCACTCAAAGTTCTGTGCTGGCATGGGTTGGACGGCTCTACAGGATCTGACAAGCTCAAAGACTGTGGTTTCTACAGTTGGGGGCCCTTCCTAATGCCAACCACTTTAGAGATTGGACTGAGTGCTTTTTTTCATGACACCGGTGCCAGTGGCGTCACCATACAGCCCTCAAGGTTACATGATGACCTCAATGGTAACACACACACACACAGACAGTGCCCAAACGACCCTACTGTATTGTGTAGTCAACAAACTCAAAAACAATGTGTATGCATGAAATTAAAAATATAAGAAGGCAACAATTTACCCATTGCACCCTGTGTGTGTGTAGAGAGAGAGAGAGAGAGAGAGAGAGAGGGGGGAGAGCAGCATTTAACATCTACTTGTGCATGTGTGTACATAAACATAACATGTGGGATATCTCTACATGAACTCACATGTAACTTTCGTTTCCTGTCTAACCAAATTCACCTCTAACATAATGTTACAAAAGTGTTTCTTTTAGTTTTCTGTTTTCTATATATTTTCTATGCTAATATGTGTAAGGCCAATTTACATAAATTTGCATACAATTGGAGTATTGACAGCTCATTTTCTATTGCTAAACTATTCCACTATAAAGTAGTTGAACTTGTTTGTCAGCCATGCAGACTGGGGTAAATATTAGCAGTGGTTGTTAAACTTGCTCGAACAATACAATAACTGCAGCAACAGGGTTTGAACTCACAATCATATGGTTGGTAACTTGCGACACCTTAAATCTCACTGCTATTTTGATGCTTCAATAGACGCGTGGTAAAATCGAATTGCAGAAACAAATCAGAAAAAGAAGTGTCATTTAAGAACATGCAATATCCCATGGATTACAGTGTAATATCCCGATATGATCTCTTAACACTGCATCTAAGATAAAATCAATTACACGTATTATTATTACTGGCAAGGCAGTAATCTTTGACGAGGCTTTTATTCTTAGAATATTGGAGATTAGTGGCTGGCTTAAATAATATTCCGTTAACATCAGCTACAAGAATTTGGACAAATGGCAATCATTAACGGTAAAACAAGGAAATGGTCAGTTAGTATGGTTGTTCAATGTCCTGGAATTAAACAGATGGAATCGGTATTATGGAAATATAACACTCTCGCAATAATCTCCAGCATTTAGATTAGATTAACAACAATACACTTATTAATTTTTCACTAATCCTAATTTTTATTGCATGCGTTCACTGCAATTACTGAGTGCAGCTCTGTGCACCCTGGTGCAGTGTCTTGTTATTACTGTTACACTGATGGTGCTCCATGCAAAATCTGAATGCCGCTTAGGGGTGTCAGTTTCTGTGATATGTGGCCATTTTTCTTTTTTTTTTTGCTTTATTTTTTAATCATTCCCAAAGTACCAGTTATTATTTGGGGGACTGTTTCTTGCTTCAGTCTCCACATTCTGCTTATCTCCATCTCCAGATCTTCATATTTCTACTTTCCAACATTCGTCGTCACTTGCCAGGGTTGGTACTCTGGTGAGGAGGCATTTCTTCTCCTGGTGTCCTGGATAGCAATGTCGGACAAATTAATCTAGAATTCACTATTTGTGCAAATTAGTATAACCCATAACATAGTTACTTTCTCATTCTCTGAGACTGTTCGTGCATTTTTGTATCCCCATTTCCTGCTGGCATAATAATCTCTTACTTTTCGAGCACCTTCCGGAGTATTCAAGCGGTTCCAAGCAGTGCTGTTTTCTGCAAGTGCTCCACCCTTATTATTATTATTATTATCATTATTAGTATTATTACCATTATCATTATTACTATTATTATTATTATTATTGTGTGAGAGAGAGCAGCACATGCCATCAAAGTGACACTGGAGTAAAATATATGAAGCCCAGTGTACCCACCATGACTACCCGTCCGATAAGGATACACCAGGCACATGCATCACAACCATATGTGCGTGACATAGTGATCTCATATCAAGATAAACAGCGCATGACCTTGAAGGTGGGGCCCAGTTAGAATTATCATCAGGTTGAGTAGCTCATCCCATTCAAACAGTCCCTAAATAAGGGTTGTTTAAGGATGTTGAGCAAAACACCCATGTTTCCAAAGGTGAATTATCCAAACCCCAAAGAATTCTCCCAACACATTGATTGCTATGATGCTCCCCCACTACTTCTGCTTGTGATCAGAGATGCACATATTGTCAGCCACCAAGGGACATGCTCAACTGGTTAAGGTCATGCAACTGACAAGCAAATCTGGGGTTTGGAGCAGAATATTTGCTGTGGCCCATCTTTTATTTATTTACTACTAGCAGAAATACCCGGCGTTGCCCGGGTTAAAGAGAATAATGAAATCTAAAAACGCCGTCTAGACTACGCAACCCTCAACTGTTAGTAGCTACGATACCATATTTCTACATTAATAACTCTCCAATCCATGCCAGCATGGAACATAGACATTAAGTGGAATGCTAGAAGAAAGTTTTCAACTCATATGTATACAAAGTAAATACACGTAATTCAGAAACACGTTTTGTGAATTTTATTTCGTAACGAAACAAACAGGTACAGATTATAAACAATGAAAGGCCAATTTTGGTGATTCATTTGACAGAGGTA
>NC_068999.1:3459646-3468724 GCF_001194135.2 Octopus bimaculoides
TTCTCTCTCTCTGAAAGTATCTGTCATTACAGTATCGAAATGTGATTGTTTCAGTTAGTGGAATAGTTTCAATTTTAAAGTGAAAGTATTTGACATGAGTGTTTTTGTTTCACTTTTGACACGTAATACTTAAATAGTGGAGGAGATATTATGTTGCCGTGTGCTCGAACTCTGCAAGAAGTTAAAAAAAATTTTTGACTAAAACACAACTGGAACCCTAAGTAAGGCATGTGTAAAATTTGAATGAAATTGGTTGCGTAGTTTTCGAGTTTTAGGGATTCACACAGACAGACAGACAGACACACATTCTCATTTTTATATATATAAATGACCATTATTATTTTAATTTTTTGTGATTATTGATCATCTGGAAGCTGAGGCACTTCACAGTTGAAGAATTAGGAGAGAAAGCCACCAATATTAAATGTCTGTAGCATGAAGAATTAAGGGCTTCATTAGAATTCAATAGACAATGAATCCAACTAATTCTAGCAATTCATCGATTTCAGACACTCCAAGACGCCAAATGGAAAACATTCCATAAACATTAATTCCTGAGACATTTGTTTTTCTCAATTTGGTTGTTGTTGTTGTTGTTGGTGGTGGTGGCGGTAAGATGACAGTGGCAGGAAATGGTATTGGTAGTGTGTTACAGTAGTGGTGATAATGATGGTTGTAATTTGGCTGTTATTTCTAACAGATCAAGTGCCTGTAGAGATGGGTGTCCTGCACAGGAATTAATGTTATTGATGATGATGATGATGATGGTAGAGGTGGTGGCGATGGTGGGAGTAGTGACCATGGAAGTGATGGTGATGATGCAGCATTATTTTAGATAACCCTCCTGCTTTTCGAGGTACACTGCACACATGCAATCCATACACATGTGCATACATAGACAATTATACACACACACACACACACTTGTGCAACTGCACACTCAAGCATACAAAGACAGATGTACATTTGTAAACAAAAGCAAATAAAAAAAACAGAAAACCTCCACCCCTACCTACCCCATGAGGGGGGAACAAGGACAGGTGATATTAATTGCAGTTACCTGGCCACCTGCTAAGTAGACCAATAAATATACCTTGGTGGTGGTGGTTGTGATGGTCCCAGTATAGGTGGTAGTAGCGATGGTAAGGGTGGTGGTGGTGGTGGTGGTGGTGGTGAAAACAGTTGTGTATGTATATATGTACATTAGAGCATGTATGTGAATGTGCTACAAAGTGTGTGTGTGTGTGTGTGTGTGTGTAATGTCATATGAGTGTGTTACAATAAGTGTGTGAATGTGCATGTTTAAGCATGCATGAATGTATGTGCAGATTAGAGAGAGAGAGAGTGTGTGTGTGTAGGAGAAGAAAAAAATTATTTTGTTTACTCAGAAATGTTGATGTTACACATACATATAAATATATATATATATATATCTATATATATATATATATACACACACATGCATAGATACATACGCACACATATGATATACACATGTATATATATAGACACACACATATATATATATACACACACAACCACACAGAGAGTTTTAGATAAGAGGGTAGGAATGAGCATTTAATTGGGTACATACCAAACTAATTCCTTTAGAAATATGATTGTTTAATGAGTGAGACAGACAGATAGACAGACAGACAGAGAGGATTGAATGTGTTTATATCTCCAGAGATTGATATTTAGAAATAGAAATTAAAATATGCGAAGCATGTTTGCTTAAGCTATATATAGCGACATGTATATACATCGACCACGTTCGGATGGTGCTTTATATGTGCCACCGACACGGGGAGCCAGTCTGGTGGCACTGAGAATAACCCATGCATCAATGGTGCTTATTGCATGCCACTAGCACGAGAGCCAGTCAGGTGGCACTGGCATCGGCCACAACTACAATTTCCATTTGATTTCTTTTGATTTTAATTGATTCCTCAGAGTCTCCTGAAATTAGTTACAAGACAGAAAACGAATTGGGAAAAAAAAGGGGGAGGGGAGACTCCATAGTTAGGTAAGATAAAGTAAAGTTACCTTCTCAAGAGTTATATGGACCCATAAGGGCCCGTCTCCTGTTTTCCATAGTATATAAATTCCCCTTCTGGACGGAACTCCGATCCATTGCAGAGTTACTTATTTTTGGCAGCTGAGTGGACTGGAGCAACGTGAAATGAAGTGTTTTGCTTAAGAAAACAATGCATCACCTGGTTCAGGGATTGAAACCACAATCTTACGATCATGAGTCCAACACCCTAACCACTAAGCTACATACCTCCACATGACTAGATATGGAAGGGGAAGTATTTGGGAGAGGAGATGACTTCATGCCAAGTGTTAGGGCACAGGTGTCTTCCTATAGAGGAGATGCAGAGATGCCCCATATATAAGGGTGAGTGTACACACATACACCTGGTTGTGTCTTGAGAGGGTCATTATTCCAATAATAACAATAAACACATGCACTGTTTCAATATCACTTCTTTATTGTTAGTCAATCATTTAGATATTTAACCAACTAATTGATTGATTGTTTAATGTATTGGTTAAACAGTCAATCAATATTTGGAAAGGTGTACCATGGGTGTTAATTATTTCAGTCACTGAACTGTAGCCATACTGGAGCATCACTTTGAAGGCTTTTAGCTGTTTTCAATACATCTATATATATATATATATATATATATATACCTCTGGAAATATACAGACATAAATATACATGCAGACACACCCACATACAAATGTGTGTGTGTGTGTGTGTGTGTGAATATATATTCCCCAGTGACATCCCAGGAACAGTGAATGGGCATCAGAGAAAATTCTCAAAATAATGATTATAAAAATGTAGAGGAACAGAGGATGTTAGTGGGGGGGGGGGGCAGAGAGAGAAAAAGACAGACAGGAAGGAAGGGGGGAGGGAGGAAAAAGTATGAAGTGGTTGATTACTTTGGTAAACTGTAAATAGCAAAATACTAGTGTGTGTCCCAGAGGAAACTGGAGGAAGTTTTTATTGGCAACAGATCTAGGTCATTGCTGGTGGATATGTATATACATGTGTGTGTGTGTGTGTATGTGAGTGTGTGTGTGTGTGCATATATATATATATATATGCACATATATATAGACAGACACAGTATTATATGGGTGTGTGAAAGAGTCAGTGTACTGATATGGGATTTATAAATTTGACACCTCGATGAACAGTTGAGTTCAGTTTTGAAAAATTCAATCTTTCCATGATTCACAAGGGTCTTTCGGAAGGGGAACCAGAGCTGTGGTTGTTACAGAGATCTGAGAAATGCCCCCCACCCCACACACACACACTCACCCTGACTTGATGGTTAGATGGATGTGAGACACCTCACTCACCCTTACTAAATCATTGCATAATACAGACCAAAAATGTGGTTGTTACATGGACACAAGACTCGGCACCCCCGCCCCTCAGCAAGATGCCATTCTATCAGAACTAAACCATTAATGATACTCAGAGTAGATCTTGAGACTGTTTTATGCCAGCTATTTTGCTCCAGTTCCAAATAAAAACCACTTCGTAGAGTGTTCTAGGTGCTTTTTACGTGGCACCAACACACTGGTGACAAACACGATCCCGTAAATTTGGGTTTTCATTCTGGAAACTGACAATTTGGCAGATCCTTCTGGGTGGGACACCACTACACATCAGAGGAACTTCTCATGGAATCAACTTTAACCACATCTAAGACTATGTAATTCCAAGAGCTAGAATTCAATGTTACAGAGATATAGAAAAGCGCTGTCAGTTTGATTAGAAATCACCACCTGGGAGTTGGGAGTTTAATTCTTTATCTACAGGACTAATTCTCCAAAATATCAAAAATACAGACAGATCAACTTCAAATTTCGATAGGTTTCTTCTGCTGAACTGGTAAAAAAAACAAGATGACTCCAGTGTGATTGGAAGGTTTGGTAAATTATTAAAGAAATGATGCCAGTGAACAATTCAAAGAGAGAGGAGGAGGGAGAGGGGAAGGAGGAGAAGAAGAGATGTATTGAAGGGGAGGTTAGAGGAGTGGGTGGGAATGGAATAATTGTGGAAAGCTGGGTAAAGACAGTAAGATATGTTAGAGAGAGAGGGGGGATGGGGAGGAAGGGAGGGAAAGAGAGAAGGGTGAGAGGAGTATTTTTGTAGGTTTTAAAAATTTTATATGATTTGTTGTTTAGCCACATGTAAGCACTGAATCCGCAGACCTGTGATCAAAAGAATTCCAACCATGACCACCTCTTTATTTCAAGCAGTGTATTTTGGATTATATTATCCAATGTATCCTCCTTACTTTAATACAGAATCGTATGATTTTAGGGAGATTAAGCTGCTATTTCTAGCAGATGGAATGACCAAGTGTAGGCACTCACATTGCTCTTCTGTTTGTGTGTGTTGGTTTCAACCACCCACTCGACCATTATGGAAGAATTTTATCCCACAGAGTTAATCATATATCATAATAAATGAACTTCAACATGGTAAATGCCAGCACCAACATTTGACCTCTTGACCTTTCAAACATTTTATTGCTCTTCCTTAATTACGACCACTAATTACATTTCAAAGCAACAATAATCTTTTCACCTTATTGATTTTTAGATAAAAATTGAAGATCACACACACACACACACACACACACTGACGTACATACTGACGTAGACTCACATGGTGTGAGCTGCAGGGGCAGATGAGATTATGTGACATTCATGCCTTTCTCAAAGGCAATTTCTTGAAGATGTAAATGAAGTGAGATATCAGCAACCGGGATGTAAACTCAAAAATTCTTAGGAGCTTACTCAAGGAATCAGATTTGTTTGTGAGAAATGAAGTGAAACTGAGGACAGACGATTTGATTGGTTGAAGCGATTGGACATTGGACAAAAATGCTTTGTGGTATTTTGTCATGGTTCTTCGTGTTCTGGGTTCAAATCTTACCAAACCCTACTTTACCATTCACCTATCTGGGGCTCGCAAAATAAAACACAACTCAAGTACCGGGGTAGATTTATATATATAGGCACAGGAATGGTTGTATGTCTTTATGTCTGTTCGGTTCCCCCCACCACCACCACCATCGCTTGACAACCTATGTTGGTGTGTTCACGTCTCCGTAACTTAGCAGTTCGGCAAAAGAGACAGATAGAATAAGTTCTAGGCTTACAAAGAATAACTTCTGGGGTCGATTTGTTCGACTAAAGGTGGTGCTCCAGTATGGTGGCAGTCAAATGACCAAAACTAGTAAAACAATAAAAGAATATATATATTTATGACAGATTAAGGTAGATTTAGCTATCATCATCATCATCATCACCATTGTTTAACGTCCGCTTTCCATGCTGGCATGGGTTGGAGGGTTTACAGAGGGCTGGCAAGCCAGAAGGCTGCACCAGGCTCCAATCTGATCTGGCAAAGTTTCTACAGCTGGATGCCCTTCCTAACGCCAACCACTTTTTACGTGCCACCGGCTATCTTAATACATTCTTGATAAGAATGGAATGACAAGAGAAGATTAAGTGAGATGCATGCCTTTCTTTTGAAAGATCTAGTGATGTGTGAAATAGCCTAGAACGGTTGGCATGAGAAATCGAAACCAGGTTGAGTCTAATGGTATTTGATATAATCTTTTAAAATATTCTTATTTCCTTCCTGTTCAGGGATTAACAAAAACAAAATATATAAAATAATTGAAATATTAATTAAAATTAAGTTTGTTGCTTGAATGACATTTAATTATTTAATGAAAATGACGAGACCTAATCAATAAATAGCAGCAGAGACAAGATGCGTGTTACAAAGTGCACTTTTATGTAAGTGACTGCTACATGTGCATGTGCAGTCAGGTGAAACATGGCACAGAGAGAGAGAAAGATAGAGAGAGATAGAGAGAGAGAGAGAGAGAGAGAGAGAGAGAGAGAGAGTGTGGTGGTGGTGGTGGTGGGAGAAGAGAGCTATTGTTAACTTTTCTTTCTTTTGTCTTGCACACAGGTAAGATGGTGTTAATGTTGCTTTTAATATACAGACTATTGGAGTATATTAATTAGAAATAGACACACAGACAGACACAGATATACATAGAAAGGAAGAGAGAGATGGATGGATGGATAGTTGGGTAGAAAAGCTACAATAATTGAATATTTGTTAGTATAAAAATATTTCAGAATTTAATTATTTAAAGATGCCACTACCTAAATAAAGAACAGCTAAGTGTTAAGTATACATATTGATGACTATATATATCATATCATATCTATCTATCTATCTATCTATCTATCTATCTATCTATATATATATATATATATATATATATATATATATATATATATACATATATATATACACAGGTTCTATCATATACCACCAAAGAATTTACACACATCAAAATACATTAGACATATGTAGACCTGTGGGGATATAAGGTAGTGTATATTTATGAAGGTTAATACTACACATGTAGAGAGGTTGCGATGGCCTAGTGGTTAGGGTGTTGCACTCAAGGTTGGTAGATCTTGGGTTCGACTGCCTCATAATTTGTTTAAAGTGGCCCTTATGGCTGGGGAGCATAGAAGACAGTGAATAATGATCCTAGATGGGAGGGATGAGGGATGGGAAGGGAAGCAGATGGGGCGAGGGAAGGGATTAGTGATAGGGGTTACTGAGAAGAAGGGAACGGAGGTCTAGGGCTATCCAACATTGTGTTGGGTTTATATAAAAAGTGTGAGGGAAAGGGGACACAAAGGAAACAATACTCATATATATATACATATATGTAATAAGAAGAAAAAAGGGATTAAAGAAATCCAGGTAGATATCAATAAAGCAGTCAGTGTTAAACAATTTAGTTAAGTATACCCAACAATCAGATACCAGTAAATGTAAGAAGAATACACGTCCAAAGTAATTCTTCATGTATCACAAGTAGAACCAAATACCATTGTGAAGAATTTCAAGAAATATATATATATATATATCAGAATAGCCTGCTGATAACAACATGTGTTCTTATATTTGATAAGGAGAATCTTTCCCGAAATATACTAGAAGCATTAAACTATGTAAGGCAATAAAATATCCGCTGTTTCTATTTACTGGCATCACCTTAAATATTTTGCATAACCTCTCACCTGCATTGCTCAAAGGATTTATAAAATACTTATATCATTTACATATCACAATGCTTCAAAGCAGATTACAATATCTGTATAGGTACAACCTTGTATTTCCTCTTCAGCATGACACCTACATCTGTCTCACGATAACCTTTTCATCCTCACCTCCTTCAATGCCTCCTCCCTCTTAAAAGTTTGTCTTGCAAGTACTTGGTGACCCTATCAGTGCAGGTGCCACTTAAAAGCACCCAGTCCACACTGTAAAGTGGTTGGTGTTTGGAAGAGCATCTAGCTGTAAAAATCTTGCCAAAACTGATCTCGCCTGTAACACATAAAAAGCACCAAGTCCACTCTGTAGAGTGGTTGGTGTTAGGAAGAGCATCCAGCTGTAAAAATCCTGCCAAAACAGTCACAGAAGTCCCACCCATGCTAGCATGGAACACAGACGTTAAATGATGATGATGATGATGAATATATATATATAGTGAAGGCGCGTGGCTTAGTGGTCAGGGTATTCAGCTCACGATTGCAAGGTCATGAGTTCAATTCCCGGTGACGTGTTGTGTCCTTGAGCAAGACACTTTATTTCACATTGCTCCAGTCCACTCAGCTGGCTAAAATAAGTAGTGCCCTGTATTTCAAAGCGCCAGCCTTGTTGCACTCTTTGTCACGCTGAATCTCCTTGAGAACTACGTTAAGGGTACACGTGACTATGGAGTGCTCAGCCACTTGCACGTTAATTTCACAAGCAAGCTGTTCCGTTGATCGGATCAGCTGGGACCCTCGTCGTCATAACCAATGGAGTGCTCCCTTTTATATATATATATATATATATGTGTGTGTGTGCATGAATGTATAATCTAGAAATAATTGTGAGAATATAAGGATATTATTAATCAATCAATAATATTAATGTTTTCTGTATTTCCTTTGAGCAAATAGCGAAGACAACTTAGAACCTGGTTTGGTCTTATTCTGCATTCTACTGAAGGCGCGCAGAAAAGCACTTTTAGTAACCAAGTGAAGTGTTACCAAAACTAAGGAATTTCATAGTTTAGTTTAAGAGATTAGAGTAGCAGACACCCCACCACCAGCATAGTCACCACCGCCACCACGTGAGCTATTAGAAAAAAAAAAGAAGAAAAAACCGATGACTTACATCGTATTTTAATTTTAATTATGATACAGAAGCCTGGCATATTTGAGTGTCAACTGAAAAATATTTTATTTGGAGTAATTAAGTTTCATGAAAGAGAAGAAGTTCGTTAATGTGAAGCCTGAAGACCTTTGGCAGACATCACACAACATCCCAACTGTACACACATACACACACACACACACACACACATCACAGTCATCCTTTAATGTCCATTTTCCATGCTGGTATGACACATACATATATTTATATACATACATATATATATACTTACACACACACACACACACACATACACACGCATGCATACATATATACACACAGAGGCACATACACAGTTATATACACACACATATACATGCACACACATAAACACATACACACATACAGGGTGGCCCAAAAGTAGGTTTACAGATATCACGTAGGTACTTTAAATTTCTTTTAAAACATCTTATTACATTTAAATTTCTATCTTACAATTAATTAAATTAGCATAGAATAATGGTTTCATATTTTTTTTTTTATAGTCAAGATTTAAACTTAATATATAAAAATGCGAAAGAGATAGTTGAATAACTGTAAACCGAATTTTGGGCCACCCTATATATATACATATATATAAACATATACATATGTATACGTTTATACAAATGTGCACCTGTGTGTGTATGTGTGCATGTATCATCATCATTTAGCACCCATTTTCCATGCTGTCACGTATTGCAATGATAATAATAATAATAATAATAATAATAATAATAATAATAATAATAAAAAATAAC
>NC_068999.1:3468871-3470145 GCF_001194135.2 Octopus bimaculoides
TGCAAATTGTTAGACACACGTACACACACCTGGTGTTTTATATTACTGTAACAAGGTGTTAGCATAGCACAAAGGTGACACACTAGTACAACCATAAAGGTGGCACACTGCTGGAATCTTTCTACAGAAAACCTTGAGATATTTATTCCAGATCTTTAAGTCATGAGTTCAAACCCAGGTAAGGTCAAACTTTACCTTTCATTCTTTCCAAGACCAAAGCAACAGTATTGGATGTCTGAGTGTCATAGGAGGGACACTGTCTTGTGGTTCTGTGCCGACCATTTGTGTTCCAGTAGCAGAGACTAAGAATTCTTTCTCTCAGTTTCTTTCTACCCATTTTTGCACACAAAGTTTGGACCAAACCAGATCTTTTGTTTGCAAAGAGAACTTTTATCCACATGGCTCTGCCAACACCAATGTACTTTGGATAATGTACTCTTAGCTACACATACACAAGTTGTGAGAATGAAGACAAAGACAGGATGATCATATGCAAAGTATCTTTGAATCTATTGAAGGTTCGTCACAATAAGGAAGAGCACATTACATAATATAGTCTTAGATAGACAAGGTCTGAATAAAAGACAGGATGGTCATGGTAGGAATGTCTTTAGAAGTCAGCTGCAAGAATTATGGTCACAGTTTCTCCATTAAAAGACAGAGAAAGGCTTTTATCTTTTTAGTTTGATCAGCATTGTTTGTGTAATGTGTCCCTTTAGTTATATTATTAGGGGTATTAGAGACAATCTGATGGGGTGGAGGGTATCGATGTCATTGTAATCATAGCACCAGCAACAATAGGCCACCCAATACCCCTCATATATATATAAAAAAAAACAATAAAAGAGAATCAAACTCAGACAGTCTGTGTTTAATCTTTTATTATGGCCATTTTATTAGGGGTATCTGAGAAGGGTGGACTCAGTAGAACAGAGCAATACACCTCGCTTTCCATTCACAAAGTTACAACAACAACAATAACAAAAAGTTGTTTTTAAGCAGACATCGTCCTTACACTTTAGCCATTTTATTAAGGGTATTAAGGGTGGAGGGTATTGATTGTAGCATTGTTTAGGGTACACCTACCCACACCACCTCCTCCTTTACGAGTCTAGTGAGTGCAACTTGCAAGAAAGGATGCTGGCATAAAGGATGCTGGTGAGAAAAGAACAAGGATGGGAGTGGGATGGCTGCATTTACAACAAAGAGACAGAGGGGGGGAGTGATTGTTGACAGTGGTTACCAACAACAGAGGGCGCTAGATGCAGCTATAG
>NC_068999.1:3470210-3475210 GCF_001194135.2 Octopus bimaculoides
CTTACACCCAATACAAATCATTTTTCCACCCTTACACTGGTGTCAAGTTAATCGGGTGGAAAAATGATTTGTATTGGGTGTAAGTATTTAATGATAGAGCACAGAGTGTTTAAGGGTGAAACAGAGCTGGGTGGAGAGAGGGTACATGTGCGCGTGCGCGTGCGGGAAAGCATGTGCATATAATATGAATGCATATATTGGTAGTGCGTGTGTATATGTACAACTGTAGCAATGTGTGATTAGGCAGTTGTAATGTGTATTGTTATATGGAAGTGTATGTGTGTTAACAGCACATGCATGTGGGGGGGGGTGTAGGTTGTGGTAGCACAATTATGTATAATTATGTGAGTATATCTGGGTGTGTGTGGTTCATGTTTATGTGTGCATATATATATATATATATGTGTGTGTGTGTGTGTGTGTGTGTGTGTGTGCACATATACATGTATATCTATATATATATATATGTATATATATACATATATATATATATATACACATATATACATACATATATACATATACACACACACACATACATACATACATATATATAGTGACCATGTATTGGTGTGTGTGCACGCATATCCAAATTTACAATTTTCTTACCATTTAACTTTATCATATTGTCTGTTGTACTGCAACATAGAGGAAACTATGGAGAATCCCTGACTGCTATTTATCACCACTTTAAGATGTTACAAGTACAACATACAAGACACACGTAGCGAGATAAAGAGGTAAATTCCGCCAAGGTAGACTTTGCCTTTCATCCTTTCGGGGTCGATAAATTAAGTACCAGTTGCATTCTGAGGTCAATCTAATTGACTGGCTCCCTCCCCCCAAATTTCGGGTATTGTGCCTGGAGTAGAAAAGAAAGCGACTGAGTGACAGGACACCAACTTGCAGCATGCCTTTCTAGAAAAGCAGAAATGTTGCAAGTTTTGTTGTTGAATCAACCTTGGGTTTAAAACTGCTGGGGATTTACAGATGTCCAGTGGATCGGTCAGCTAGCACCAAACAGAGAAGTCAGCAGTAAGCTTGTTATATCAACACCACCACTCTATCTATGGCTAACACAATGAATCTCGTTAGCATAGGCCACCCAGCTGTAAGCAGGTACCACAGAATGGTATAATTCAGTTAGCTGTAAGTAGGCACCCCAAGATGGTACAGTCCACCTCGCTGTAACATATGATGGTGCAATCTTGAGGTATGTAAGTACCACAGAATGATACAGTGTACCTAGTTGACAGGAGGTACCGCAAGACAGTAAGGTTGTCAATGAACTGTGTCCGTGTTCAAAGTTAGCTATATTCAACAGCTCAGTCTAACTAGCCATGAATAGGTACCACACTGTAATGTGTCCAGCTCAGTCTACCTAGCTGTAAATGGGTATCAAATGATGTAATATAATAAATAATTTACCACAAGTAAGCAGCGACAAGACAGCAAAAATTGATGCTTGTGTTGGTTTCCAGTTCTCACATTCATTCTGTGAGAAACTTACCATCTGTTTAACGCTATTTAGCGCCAGCCAACAGAATGTGGACTTCTGGGAAAGGTTTCATGGGATTTTTTTCTTATTTTGGTTTAATTTATTTGGTTTGGCATTCACAGAGTTATTCCAGCAAAACAACACTGTATACATGTGCATATATATATATATACACACACACACATGAAGAGAGAGAGAGAGAAAAATAGACAGGTCAATGTGTTTGAATGGGTATAGATATGTGTGTGTGTGTGTGTGTGTGTTGTGAGTGTGTGCCAATTTTCTGCTGGGTATTGGAATATTCCACAACGTCTGATTCCATCATCTATGGACATCTAAATGTTCAAAAAGCCCCAAGAATAAAACCGTTACTCTACCAATGTAGTGAGTTCCTCATTTTTTTGTCTGAGACAGTTACATCTAACACACACACTTGGCCTTACATTCCTCAAGTTCCTTTATGCCGACCATTCTCACCTACAAACAACCAACACAAAGACAAAAAAAATAGCGATAAATTGGAAGCAAAACAGCAGATCAAATTGTTGCCATAGCTACAGGAAATTGTTACCAAAAATCACTCATGTTCAAAAGCTACTCCACTTCTTCAAGTTCTGAGCTTTTTTTTACATGTAAGCCTTGTTCTGACAAAAACTCAAAATATAGGACTGTGTGTGTGGGAAGGTGGGGAGGGCTTAAGAAGTTTGTTTCCTCATCCCATGGTTCCAGGTTCAGTCCTACCGCATGGCAGCATGGTCGAGTGTCTTCTACTACAGGTCTGGGCTAACCAAAGTCTTTTGAGTTAAAATGGTAGAGGAGAAACTAAAAGAAAGCAGTTTGTATGGTAAGAAGTTTGCTTCCCAACCACATGGTTCTGGGTTCAGTTCCAATTTGTGGCACATTGGGCCAATGTCATATATGTATATGTATGTATGTAAAAGCAAAATAGCCACTGGCTGGTAAGTTAAAAATTTGACTGTGCAACCACATGGTTTTGAGTTCAATCTCAATATGCAGCATCTTAGTCCTGTGTCTTCTATAGTCTCAGGTTAACCACCATGACTAAATGTGAAGTGGGGAGAGAGGGGAAGAAAATGAGGGGGGAGTGAAGGGGAGAGAGAGAGAGAGTTGTGGAAGGGACAGGTTACCAAGGTGGAGGTGAGGGTGGCCCAGTAGAGTTACTGTGGTGGTGGTGAAGTGGTAGGAGTAAAAGCATTGATAACATTCTAAGAGTTTTAGGAATTGATAAAAGTTTATCAGTGCAAACACACACACACACGAACATGTTACTGTGTGTGTGTAAATATATAAATGTATGCATTTATACATACACAAAAACAAACATACACGTGTGTGTGTGAGAGAGAGAGAGAGAGAGAAAGAGCACATGCGTACATGCATGTGTGTGTTTGACAAACAAGCAACTGTTGAAACTAAATTTCCTGCCAGTTTTAAATCTAAAACGTTTTTAACTCTTACACTTGTATTGAGTCCTCTCTAGTTTTGTGATATACATACACACACACACACACACACCACACATACATGTATACATACACATACACACCACACACATACATGTATACACAAACACACACGCATGCATGCACACACTCATGCACAGACACAAACGCATGCATACACACCACACATACATACTCATGCATACACACACACACATACAAAAGGCATGCATGACAGTTCTTAAGATTAGTTTTTAGCAAAGAGGGCAGAATCGCCACAGGTCAGTAAACCTGCACTGGATCTCCACTGCTGCCACCACCACAACCACCACCACCACTGCTAACAACAATAATAATAGCATTGCTTTCATCACCATAGCAACGGAAACTGCTAGAATTGCCACCATCACCACCACCACCACCACCACCTACTACTACTACTACTACCAAGCTTAAAGTGGAGTTGAGAGACAAACAGACATTTGCTCTCAGCTGGATGTGTTCAAGGTCAGCGTATGGTATTGTAGTGTAGGTGGTGGTGGTGGTGAGGCAGTGTAGCGTGTGGGTTGTAGTACGTAGTGGTCAGGTGGTCTATCACAAGTGACAGTTAAGTGGTGTGTATGCATATATGCATATATGGAGATACATATATTTGTGTTATATATTTATATACATGTGTGTGTGTGTGTGTGTATATATATATATATATATATATATATGGGAGTGTGTGTAAGGCATGTTTGCAATGTTAACAAGTGATGATAAGAGAGAGTAGTTTTGCGTATAATGCTGTAGTATAGGATATGGTAGTAGTGGTGTATATAGAAGTGATAGTTAAGTGGTGTGTATACAATGCACGTGTGTCTATATAAATATATATATATATATATATATACACACACACAACAGGATTCTTCCATTTTCTATCTACCAAATCCACTTACAAGGCTTTGGTCTGCCCTATAGTAGAAGACACTTGTCCAAGGTGTCACACAGTGGGACTGAACCCGGAACCATGTGGTTGGGAAGCAAGCTCCTTACCCGAACGCCATGCCTGCGCCTATATATATATATACACACATATATATATATGTATATATATATATATATATATATATATATATATATATAATCATAGATATCAAGTGGATAGAGGGGTAAACAGTATTAAAATGAAATTAGAACTGTGACAGCCCTTAAACAGAAGGACCAGATATGTAATGAAACATTATAAAAAGAGATGACTCACACACACAGACACACACACAATGAATAAGTAAACAGTAAAGTGAGAAGAGAGAGAGAGAGAGAGAGTGAGAAGAGAGAGAGAGAGAGAGAGTGAGAGAGAGAGAGATAGAGAGATTAAAGTGATGAACATTGGTGATAGCAAAAGAGTTGTTGTGTTGGAGATGTCTGCATTGAAACTGGGTTTAATGTCTCGTCTAATGCTTAACCCTTTAACAATACTTATAGTTTACAATGATTAATGGCTGTGTTAATGTATTTATATTAAAAAAAAATATGAGAATAAGACAAAAAAAGGACAAAGAATCGTATGCGATTTGCCGGAGGGTGGGGTTTGGGTGCTAACAATATGTTGAGGGGTGGAATATGACTGGTTTGGAACAAATAGCTTTGACTTTATGGCAGCTGGGTTTTTGGTCAATTGGAACACACACACATACACACACACACACAGAAAAAAAAAAGAAGAAAAAACGTTAGAATGTAAAGAATAAAGTTTTGAATAAAAAAAAAACTTCTCAATGTATTCGACTGAATTTTTATTTGATCAAATGCAACCCCACCACCACCACCGACCAAATGTAATCTGGCGGGAGAACAATGGTCACGCTTCTCTCTCTTTCTCTCTCTGTCATTTTTCATTTTGTCTTTGCCCCCCACCCCCTCTCATAAAATCTGTTTCGTTCTGGTGGCTGCAGCCACCTCCATTTTCACGCATGATTGGGTCTTATAATATGCAATATGCAGCATAAATGCGTACGCATTCTATATAAAGGCATATGCACTACACACAC
>NC_068999.1:3478847-3480448 GCF_001194135.2 Octopus bimaculoides
TTACTGGTTACTGCCTTCAGTAACATGAAAAGACTGAGATGGTAAAGATAAATGTCTGAGGCTGGGATTGAACTCATGACAATGACTATTGAAATGAAGTGAAAGAGTGGACAAAATATGCAGAGCCTGTCTAATTAAACCCTTCTCCCAATTTCTCGGTAAATAAAGTAATTTCTTAATTACATACTCCAACTCTTGCTTTAATTGGGGCAACAGAAATTGTAATTTTCACATTCCTAATTGTGTAAATGTGCGTGTGTGTGTGTGTGTGTGTGTAAATATGTAAGTTTGTATGTATGTGTGTGTGTGTATGCAGACACATAAATGTACCTAAGTACATACCCACCCATATTTATATACACTTATTATTATATAAGCTGAATGTCTCCCTATACACACACACGCACACACACACACACACATGGACGTTATCTGCGTGTGTGTGGATGTGTGTGTGTGAGTATTTATTCAACCATATTTATGTACACTATTACAGAAACTGAACGTCTGCCTACACATAAACATCAAATCTCTCTCTCTCTCTCTCTAAATGTGTGTGTGTGTCTGTCTGTGTGTGTGTGTGTGTGCAAGCGCGCATATTTCAAAGGTTAGTTGTGAACTAGAAGCCACTCTCAAAGGATTCCAAATGGGTTTAGACAAGAATATAATTATTATATGCTAAATTAAAATAAAGATGATTCTTTACAGACGGCCACATGTTTCCCTCTAACAAACTCATCAGAGAAATGTAATATTTGGTTCAATTGATGGATTGTAGAGTTAGAAAGGATGCAGGGGGGGGGGATCTATTTACATTAAACTAAAGGGGGCAGGGAGATGTTTATTAGGGGAATCGAGATCAGTTAGCAAAGGACGAAGTACAACTCAAGTGGTATGAGATCTGAATAGAGAGAAAGAATTTAGTTGTATAGGGAACAAAAGAAGAATGAAGGGGATAAAGGAATTAAGGGAGTAACATGATACGTGATGGGAGGGGGGGCAGATACATAGTAATTTATTCCTCAATAAAAAAAGCAGAAGAACAAACATTTATTTTGCTTGTAAAAAATATGGAAAGGAAAAGACATAAAATTATTTTTAATTATTGTTCCATTTGTTTTAACCGTCCAACCCATGCCAGCATGGACAACAGATGCTAAACGATGATATATCTTGGTCTTGCAAATTACTCGGTGACCCAGCCAGTGCTGGTGCCACATAGAAAAAGGCACTCAGTCCATTCTGCTGAGTGGTTGGTGTTAGGAAGGGCATCCAACAGCCAAAAACCAGAGTAAACCAGATCCTGAATCTTGGCACCAACTCCTGTCAGACTGTCCAACCCATACCAGCATGGAAAGCAGACATTTGATGATGATGATATATATATATATATATATATAAATAAATGTATCTGAGTATGTGTGTGTGTGTGTGTGTGTAGCAATGTTCCATATCCGATGACAGACAAAACTATTAATTTAATTTCATTGATATATATTAAATGGCATTTTTAGAATTAATTTAAATGCTTAGTTGTTGTTGTTGTTTTCGTCGTTCAATTTGATAGTTTCAGAAATCTTGAACTAACCAATATGTCGGAC
>NC_068999.1:3480567-3494013 GCF_001194135.2 Octopus bimaculoides
CACCGCCACCACCAATGCCGCCATCACCACCACCACACATGCACACTGTGCTACAGAGATTCCAGTATTTCCACCAACTGTACAAATATGTAGTACTGTACTGTGTCACAGTTGTGGGGGTGGCGGCAGTGGCGACGGCAGCAAAGGTGGTGGTGGTGGTGGTGGTGCTGTATCATTGCTACAACATAGACTATTAATAGGTTAGTAGTACTGGATGATGGGACAGCTAACAGTGTTGCATGATGGGGGGAAGCATCGCATACACATACACACAATAAGCTGTACACCGCCTTCCAAAAAAACACATATACACGCACACACACACACAACATACGCATATCTACACACACACACACAACATACGCATATCTACACACACACACACACACAGCTCACATATATGCATATCTACACAACCTACACAACCGCCCATTCCACCCCACCCAACTGCATGTAATAGATAAAAAGGAATTCAGATGTGAGGAGGGGGGCACGTCCCCCCGTCCTCCCACTCATAACATTTGTAAGTAGGGAAGGAGGGGGTATGACACCCCCAACCCCCGCCCAGCCACCTCCCACTAACCCTTGTAAGGAGGAAGTTAGTCAAGTCTGTAAGGGGTCAAAAATTTCTTACAGGAAACCCCAACATGGACCAGGTAATACTCTAAATGTCAGCCTTAAGATGTTCAAATACCATTTATTACCATCATCATCATCATCGTCGTCATCATTTATATTATCATCATTATCTCTATCATTATATATTATTATTGTTGTTAATGGACCCTGCAGAGGAATCTCAATTTACTCCTTTCAGCAATAGATGCCCTCATCCCTGTTTCAAAATTCTCGCTCTGATATGTGTGGTGTGTCTTTACATGCATACAAACTGTATGTGTGTATCTGTATACATGTGTGTGTGTGTGTGTGTGTGTGTGCTTTATCCTATAAGAGCTCAGCAGACTCGGCTCATATTTAATCTATTAAATAACCCACAATGAAGACAGTGAAACACTCAAATTAACTGCTAATTAGCTGCTTCATCAGTCAGTGATCCACTTCAAGGATTAATTAACTCTATTCATGTCAGATTTAATGTCACCCCACCACCATTTTATAACCCTTCCTCCTCTTCACCCCACCCCACATACACACACACATCAATCCTTCTTTGGTGAAGATGTGGCTGTGTGGTCAACAACTTTACCTGCCAATTATTGTGACTCCAGTTTCCATCCTTACTTGAACAAATGTCTTGAATCATATTCCTGGACCAACCGAATCTTTGTCATTGAAACTGGTTAGCTGTAAAACTGTCGGATGAGCAGGTTTGGGGCGACAGATTTAATCTCTCACTACACTTTCATTGATTGTACATTCAGACATTCAATAGGGTCCACTAGCATCATAGACTAATCAGTGTCTCAGTTCCACACCGTCAACACAACCTTCCTCGGGTACATCGTCAGCAGGGTCTGCTAAGGTTGCATCCCAGTTTTAACACCACCACATGGACTTTGTGTTTGCTCTCAGTGGACTAAAAACAGTTGTAAAAGTCTGGGTAAGGCTTACAGTTGACAGCTAACTTTTCTTCCTTACTGCCCCCAAAAGGGGTCAGAGGTGCTACCTATCCTCATCTGACTTGCCCAGTAAAATGACTGTCTAATGAATTATTTCTCATCATCTCAATCAATCAACATCCACTAATAACTCATCTTCAGTAGATGTAAGTGATCAAAACAGAAAACAACATCAGCCATTTTGGACTGAAAATGAAATTTTCATGTTGTTCTGAGCTTTTTGAAGACCCGCAAAACAGATGAGGGACAGCAACAGGAATTACATCTGACAATAAAAGTCCTGCTTCAAAATCAATCCCTGTCCATGGACAACGAACGATAAAAGAGGCCATGCTGGGGCACCGCCTTGAAGAATTTTAGTCAAATGAATTGACCTCAGTACATTTTTTTTTTAAAAACTGGTAATTATTATATCAGATTCTTTTGCCAAACCACTAAGTTACGGGGTCATCAACATACTAGCATCAGTTGTCAAGCAGTGGTGGAAGACAGACAGACAGACACATACACACATATAGGACGGGCTTCTTTCAGTTTCCATCTACAAAATCCACTTACAAAGCTTTGGCCAGCCTGAGGCTGTAGTAGAAAAAAAGACGCTTGCCCAAGGTGTCACGCAGTGGGATTGAACCTTGAACCGTGTGCTTGAGAAGCAAACTTCTTATACATAATTATATACCAATCTATCTGTCAATAGAGAGATAAGAGGGTTTGATGGTACAAACAGCACAAGTAGAAATCTAAATATATTCAAAAGTTACTGTTTCTCGTTGTTCAGCTGCAAAACTAAACAAGTAGCTCAAAGCCTCACAGTTTCGTGTTGCCCTTGCCAAACTTTAAACACACACACACACACACTTACCAAATAATCTAATCACAGAAACAAAACAGTCTTGTATCCAACTGAGTGGTCTACACTAAATAAATATCGACATGTTTCAAGTTATTATAATAAATATTTAATATCCTGTAGTGATGATATCAAATTAGAGTGTGGTGGTGTATGTGTGGGGAGAATCAAGAGAAGAGATTGCTAAGATTGAGAGGAACATTCTCAATAAATACTAGTGATGATGATGATGATGATAGTGGTTGGTGGTAGTATTAATAATGACCATAACAACAACAACAACAACATAGAACTTGGTGATTTTTGTAAGTAGTTATCAGGAATAAAAAGGCAGAAAATACGAGATAAAAGGTTAATTTCCGGTGAGTTTTGATGGTAATTTCTGATTTGTCCTAAATTTTAAATTGATAGAAATGGTTTCTAGTGAACAATAATTGACAGGTGTATGTATATATAATTATGTATGTGCATGTATGCATGTGTGTGTGTGTAGGCGACACTCTTTGATGTACGCATATTCCAGTTTATATGTGCGTGTGCATGTATATATATACACACACACACATATATTTATATATATATATATATTTCTAACAAAACTGTCCGAGGAACAGGAACGTGAAACTCTGAGTAACAGCTTTTTGTTATATTTCTGGTGCTTTTAAATAAAGTGTATATATATATATATATATATATATACACACAATTATGCATGTCTGCATGTATCTGTCTATATGCGTTCACACACATGTACTTGTATGTATACTCACACTTACACACACACAAATGTGTTTGTGTATATATATATATATATATATATATATATATGCATACATATATACATCCGTACACACTAGTAAATCCACTCACAAGGCTTTGGTCAGCATGAAGCTATAGTAGGAGACACTTGCCCAAGTTGCCACACAGTGGGACTGAACCCAGAACCATATGGTTGGAAAGCAAGATTCTTACCACACAGCCACTCCTGTGAACTATGACATCGTTTGTCATGAATGGTGACCATGGTTTTCAATGGTGCATAAGCATCAAGGCAGGAGAAAGAGGAAGATCGACATACATATGCCATGGCCTTCTTAACAATTCCTATCTACCGATTTCACTAATGGGATTATTCAACCTGGGGTCAGTCCCTTATCCACAGTGCCATTTTGTGTAAATGAAATCAAAATCCTGTGGTTCCCAAATGAACTTCTTAACTACACAGCCACGTGAATGGATTTGGTGGAAGCACTGGTCCTCTTCTCATACTTTACTCTCTCGACCCTCATCCCCTGGCATAAAGTTGTCCCCTGTTGGGGATCTGTGGTTTTGGAAGCTGCATGGTAACTGCATTCATGCTGGAAGCATGAAGAGAGAATGCGCAGCACCAGGTGTGAAGTGGTTAGCATTAGGAAGGACATCCGGCCCTAGAAAACATGTGAAAGCAGACATTGGAGCATGATGCACACTTTGGGCCCACAACATACTGACAAACGGTGCAACCTATGCCAGTGTCTGAACATAGAAAATATACCTCAAAGAATTCCATCTAACCAATGCCAACACAGTAAAGTAAATGTTAAAAACTATAATGATGAATATGATGATTATATGACAAACATATTAATCAGTCAAGAACCTTAGAAGGCAACTGTCCACATGGCCTCATACCAACACCAGACTACTGATGAAGCCAATCACCAGTTAAACTTCGCAGACACTGTCAATATTTTCTTTGTATACGCCGAACGAAATGCTTAGTGGTATTTTGTCTGTCTTTATGCTCTTAGTTCAAATTCCCCCAAGGTTGACTTTGCCTTTCATCCTTTTGGAGTCGATAAATTAAGTACCAGTTGCATACTGGTGATCAATCTAATCGACTGCCCCCCCTTCCCAAAATTTTGGGCCTTGTGCCAAGAGTAGAAAAGAATATCTTTTTTGTGTAAAAAACAAAATATCTGAATAAAATGGTGTTCTTTCAATAAATACTTAACTCTTTTCATATGATTTTACAGAAAACACTATATATATATTATGGAGATGTACTTGCATAGCAAGTGACCTGATCTAAGATTGTGTGCTGGAATGAAAACAATTGCAGCATGGAAGGTGTTTATAAGCCATTTAAAATAGCACACAAAGACTGTTAGATTCACTTCAACATTTAAATTTAATTTGTCAAAATATTTTCGTCGCTTTGAGATCGCGACCTGTTCACTGACAAAATTCTGTGCTGACTATATATATATATATATATATATATATATATATATACACACACACACATATATATATATACACACATATATATATACACACACACATATATATATACACATACACCCACATATATACATACACATACACCCACATATATACATACACATTTATACATCTATATATATACACACACACACACACATTATACATCTATACATTTATATATTTCCATATATACACTCATACATATTTATATACACATAATTAATACCAGTGCTGTTATTCGGAGTGACTGTGCATGTGGTGTGCTCTTTTAAATCATCTACAATGACAGTAAAATAAACTATGTTGTTGTTATTGTAAAAGCATACAGCACAACAACAACAACAACAAGAGGGATGTGTGTGTGTGTGGGGTGGTGCATATATCATGTTTTATACATACATGTTGAATGCTGATAATATCTCTGTTGGGAGTTCAACAGAAGTAACAGATACACACATATTTTTCCCCTCCAGGGACCAGTTAGCAATCTCATATTATTGGATGGGAATTTCTCATTAAATCAGGTCTTTATTATTATTATTATTATTATTATACTACACTCTCTGAGTGGTTGGCGTTAGGAAGGGCATCCAGCTGTAGAAACTCTGCCAAATCAGACTGGAGCCTGGTGTTGCCATCCGGTTTCACCAGTCCTCAGTCAAATCGTCCAACCCATGCTAGCATGGAAAGCGGACGTTAAACGATGATGATGATGATTATTATTATTATTATTATTATTATTATTAAGGCGGCGAGCTGGCAGAATCGTTAGCACACCAGACGAAATGCTTAGCGGTATTTTGTCTGCCACTACGTTCTGAGTTCAAATTCTGCCAAGGTTGACTTTGCTTTCCACCCTTTCGGGGTCGATTGAATAAGTACCAGTTACGCAATGGGGCTTGATGTAATCAACTTAAGCCTTTCCCCCAAATTTCAGGCCTTGTACCCACAGTAGAAAGGATGATTATTATTATTATTATCATTATTATTATTATTGTTGTTGTCGTTGTTGTGGCGAGCTGGCAGAATCGTTAGCACGCCGGGCGAAATGCTTCATTGCATTCCGTTTGTCTTTACGTTCTGAGTTCAGATTCCGCCAAGGTCGACTTTTGCCTTTCATCCATTTGGGTTCGATAAATTAAGTACCAGTTGTATACTGAGGTCGATCTAATCGACTGGCCCCTAACCACCAAATATCAGGCTTTGTGCCTACGGTAAAAAGGGTTGCTATCTTTTAATGTTTTCAATGATTACCATAATATCTAGATTTATATTCTCATACATACACACACTTCGAGTAATTGCATACACATATACACATAGAGGAAACAAACATGCATATGTATACATCAATGTATATATATAAATGAAGATGTGTGTATATATGTAGACACAATTAAGAATGACAAAACCAGTGGAAGCAGTGATGTTGGTGGTGGTGGTGGTGGGGGTAGTGATGTTGTATTCATTAAAAAGAAGCTGTTTTAAAAACACAAGATTCTTTTAACAATTGCCATAAAAATATCTATTTACTGCCTCTGTTGTTGTTGCTTTTGTTTCAACACTGTGTGTGTGTGTGTGTGTGTGTGTGTGTGTGTGTCTGAGACTGTCTGGGAAACAGAGAGAGAGAGAGAGAGAGAGAGACTATATAAAACTGTGAGACAAAGAAAGAGTACAAGATTATGTGTGAGCGAGAATGAATGAGAGGAAATGTGAATGTGTGCGTGCGAGAGAGAGTGTGTGTGTGTGTGTGTGTGTGTGTGTGTGTGTGTGTGTATATATGTGTATATATATTGTATTGTGATTCTTTGTTATATAAACTTGAAGAAATGTCGATGGTGTGTGTATGGGAGTTCGTAGTAACTAGTGCGTTGTAGTGTGGCACATAGTATAATGACGTTGTGTGTGTATGTGTATGTGTGTATATATATATATATATATATATATATATACACACATACACTACGGTATTATAGAGATTGTCTAACGTGTATATAGTATAATGTGGCAGATATATATATATATATATATATATATATGTGTGTGTAACCTGTAGTGTGTAGAGCAGTAGACGGTGTATGTACATCTATATATCTCTCCTTTGTGTACGCGCGCGCGCGTATGTGTGTGTCCCGAATGTGAACATGTGAGGCTGGTTGGGGAGGCGCGGGAGGGGGAGCGAGTGAGCCTATGGTGGCAGCGTGTGAATATCGGTGTTAAAGAACTGACTTACTGAACAGGATGGAGGAGGAGGAGAAGGAGGGGCGGAGGTGACGGAACACTGTGTATATACATATATATATATGTATACGCGCGCGCGAGTGTATATGCATCCATACATATACATACATATATATATATATATGTATATATATATATGGCACACACACGCGCTATGACTAATTCAGGAGTTCCAGACGAAAGGGAGAGGTTGTTGTTTGCCGATGCCATCGTCGCACTTTCCACTCATTGGTAGCAGTCTGATAGTTTGGCCAACTGCTAGAAATGGTAGTACAGCAGAGAATTTCTTTCTTTTTTTTTATTATTTTCCAAAACCCAAACCCGACTTCATTAAGGGATTTAAGCACCGCCACAACCACCACCACCACCGCCATTACAACACATTTACAACTCAATGCACGCACACAAACACAAGATCTTTCTCTGATTCCGAACTAAGTGCATTAGGTAAGATAAGACACCGTTCCATCTTTCCATCGTTCTTTCTTTCTTGTGTGTGCGTGAAGCTAACTACAAGTTGCCGGTTGTTACATACGTGCATGTATGTGTGTGTGTGCATCTGCTTTACTCCGTCCGTGTGTGTATACACCTACACTTACAAGGAGCCAATCTTTTAAGGGGGACACTGCCATAATCAGAATGAAATAATGAATCTTTTATTGATTCCATTAAAACACGAACCTATTTTCCGACGACGACGGCATTAATATAAGTGTTACTATTATTTTTTTTTTATTAGCCACAGGGGTCTATTTACATACTACAAATGTAACCAACAGAGAAGGAACCAGAAAATATGTAAAGATATATATTGAGACAGAAGGTGAGATAGATAGATAGATAGATAGATAGATACATAGATAGATAGATAGATAGATAGATAATGTGCAATGGAACCTCGGTTTACGAACGCCTCTCAACACGAACGAATCGGTTTACGAACAATTTTTCGAATATTAAACGTCTTGTGTAACGAACGCTTTTCTCGAGCAACGAATACGCAAACCGGCAACAAGCTGGGAGTATCGATAGGAGAACGTCAGTCGCTGTCTGGCGTTCGCTCAGTGCATATCCCTGTTCGAATTCGCTGTGCCTTTGTCTTGATTTTCTCATGGGGGAAAAATAGTTTCGGTTTACGAACATTTTGAGTGACGAAGGTCATTCAGGAACGAATAAAATTTGCAAACCGAGGTTCCACTGTAAATTATGTATACATACACACACGTATATAAAAATGGATGTATATATACACACATAAATACAATATACATGAAACACACACATACACACGTTCGTATGTGTATGTGTGTAATTTTCATTATGGACAACTAAATAAATTTCAGAGTTCCTGTGTCGGGTGAGGACTCCTAAATGTATGAGACACCCTCTACCTTACTTGCCTTCAATTTGAGCTCATTTAAAAAACATTTTCTTGAGGTTCCCCCCCCCCCCCAGGCTCAGACCTCTTCCCATTACCACACAACCGTAGCGGCGGCTGGCTCTGTTCTGTCCTCATCGCGGTCCTGGCTTGGGTGACACAAAGGGTCAAGTGGTTCCTTTCGTTCTTGACGAACCATTTTCCCTCCTGTCTTTCTTGTTTCAGACCAAAAGGTCTTCATATGATTTGTGCTCCCATGAATGCAATATCAGTTGGTCCTTTCCCTGCAACAATACAATAGGAAATATCTCCCAAGGTAGTTTCGTGGTCTTCACAGGTCATCCTGACCTGAATTTTCTGCCAGATTGAACCACTGAGGCCAAAAGTCCACATCAACACCAATAACTCTGTTCATGGCCCTTACTGTTTTTCCTGCCAATGTTACGACAACACCCCGTCATGTATCAGTCAATGATCCCTTCAATAATTCTTTTCTAGTCTAAGCACAAGGCCCAAAGTTTTGGGGTGGGGGGGGCCCAGTTGATTAAATCGACCCCAGTACGCAACTGATACTTAATTTATCGACCCCGAAAGGATGAAAGGCAAAGTCGACCTCTGTGGAGTTTGAACTCAGAGCGTAAAGACAGACGAAATACCGCTAAGCATTTCGCCCGGCGTGCTAACGTTTCTGCCATCTCGCCGCCTTCCCATCAAAAATTCTTGGAAGACACATGGAAACTTCTGTTTATGAAAAACAGAGGAATGTTATTTTTCTCTTTGCTCTTTCCAAAGTTATTCACTCGAGCAAAGAGGTACTCTCTTTTGTAACGTACCTCTTCTACATTTTTTTTTCTCGGGAACTGACTCGTGTCTAGCAACTCTTTTTATTCCCAAATACTTGCAAATGGTCAGTTGTTGCTGCCGATGTAGTTTTTTTCGTTTTTTTTTTTCACATACACACATTTTAGATATATGATGTGCATACGTCGATATGCTTCCATTTGTGTGTGAGGATGTGCATATATATATATATAGAGAGAGAGAGATATTTGGTTTTTATCCTTCACCATCTATGTTCCTTGTACTCAACTTTGGCTTTTCTCTGCAATGTCTCTATCGGAGCCATCAGAAGCCATTTACTGCTTCTTCTGTTCCCCGATCATTTCTGTCCTTCATGAGCCCAGTGCCAGCCAGGTGGGACATTGTGGATCCAGCCACAAACCCACGTTATCTCACCTCAACGAGAAGCACTACACATCACCATTCACCTACTTCACACTAATCCCCTACGCCCTTCATACTGCAGGCCCTTCTTTTCATGCTCCCTCCCACTCTATACTGACTGCCCTGCTATGGCAGCAGTCAACTCGGTAACCAGGGTTTATATTTTGCATTTATTTCACCAGCTGGTTTTTAACGCCAGACCCTGCCTTGTCTATATTTTACAAACATTTTAGTTGATTATATTAAAGTAAACTCCTTTCATTGTAATTTTTATATATTTTAAGGGATATTAAGCTTTTCTCTACTAACAGTATAGATAATCTCAAGACATCGAAGTCCGTTTTTTTTTCTTTTCAACTCATTGTATTACACAAAGAGTTGTTGGTAGCAATACAAATAACTCCTTACATTTCAGGGATTGCAAGCTACATATTTATTATTATTATTATTATTAATACGGAAATTTTAAGTATTTGAGAAAAAAAAAACCTTACTATCATTTTGAGTTTTCAATGAAACAAATAAGAGCCGACCTACAAACGAAGCCATCAGCTGCTTTAGATGCCAAAATATGGAAATTGTCGAAGTGTAGGACAATGGTTTTGCTATGGAATGGTGAAACTATTATTTCGTTTTTTGAAAAAGCAACGATATATATATATATATATAATACACATAGATAGATAGATGGATGGATAAATAACTATTTATAGAGAAATTCTGTGTTACTTTTAATGAAGTTGATCCAGCAACCCTTGGCTACACACACGACATCCCATGGTTCCTAATATTTAAAATATAGAAATCTATTCTCGAGCACGTCCCCCTCCTCACACTCATACAATAATAAACCTGTACCCACGTCCATAAAAAATGGATGCCCAAGAATAAATAGTCTGTTCTACAAACGGGAGTCTTTTAATTGAATGGACTAACAACTCCAAGAAGAACAATGAGTCTATAAGCAGAGTTAAGGAAAGATTTGAGGAGAGGAATATATAAAAAGAAAGAAAAAGAAAGGGTGGTGATATCATTGAAAAGGTTGGCCAGATCAACGATTGGAATGGTGATAAAGTCTACTTAAAAAACTATCAAAAATATGAGGGACAGTGTGCTGTGTTGTTTGTGAGAGAACAGGCAGAATGGAATAGGATGGAGGGGAGATTTAGTTGGGGTTAGCGTTGAGATGTGTGAATATGTTGGAGGTTAGGAAGAAATATGGAAGATAGCAAAAAGATAAAGGGAAGAAGAAACAGTGGGGCTTCTATGTGTGTAAGAGAGAGAGGGAGAGAGAGAGAGAGAATATGTACGTACATAGAATACAGGGATTCTTTTTATAGTTCAGATATATATATATATATATATATATATATATAAATGGAGATGTCTATCTATTTATATATGGCGAGAGAGAGGCAGACAGGTACATAAGACAGATAGATAGATAGATAGATACATAGATAGATAGATTAGATAGATAGATAAGATAGACAGACAGATAGATAGATAGATAGATACAGACAGACAGATAGATATACAGACGGACAGACAGACAGATAGATAGACAGATAGATAGATAGGCAGATAGACAGCCAAATAGATAGATAGAGAGAGAGAGGCAGATAGATACTTTACATGATATAAATATATTGGTACTGGAGATTCCCTCGATTATTCAGTTCAGGTAAACACTTATCCTAAGCCTCATCTAATTTTTAAGATTTTACAGTAAAACCATTCCTTAAACCAATTATGATGTACCTTAGGAGATTCGCCCGTGTCTACGCATCACCAACACACACACACACACACATACAGACATGCGTGTGTGTGTGTGTGTGTGTGGCGGTGTAGGGATGGCTCACCAGTGGTGCGTGTAGTAGTTTCCACCATGTCTACGATGTTAACCAACAAGAAACCTAGCGAGATGATCATAAAAATAGATACATCACACTTCTGCCCTTATCTATAAATAAGATATATTTCTCTCTGATCAAACATCCGTCCTCGTACTTCTCCCTCCCTCTTTCAACACACACACACACACACACACACACACACATATATATATATATATACATTTGCGGTGTGTGTATTTGTATATATATATAAGTACATGAGTGTATGTGTGTATATATGTGTATATATATAAACACACATGCACATAGAATCTACACTTCTTTGTATTTAGTCCTTTTAAAACTTGATGCTAGATGTTCAAAAGCAGTAATTATCTTTTGAGAACTCTGTATAAAGGTGTGCAAGAATATGCACACACACACACACACACGCATAAGTATGAGTGAAAATGTGTGCGCGCATACACACACACACGCAATTATTATACACAAATTTATTACATACATGCTTGTGTGTATGCGTGTAAGTATATATGTACAGACATACATGAGCGAGTATTCCTTAGTGTGTTCATGTATATCGTATACAAGTGCGTATATAATGTGAATATATGTGTGTGCGTGTGTGTGTGTATGTGAGAGCGAGAGATTAAAAGTAATGGAAAAGCATAGAACCACAAGTGTGTATCACATACATAGGTGCTTGTTGAAATGTTATCTGCGTTTGTGTTTGCATTTTGGAAGTTGGATTCAACGCCAGACGATTGAGTTTTGAGGGCGCGCAAAATGCCCATCGCCTCAGACGTGTCCTAGGCCACCACGAAACTTAAAGCAAATGTAGAGCTGAGTAAAACAATTATCAAACTCCAAACAAATGTGTACGGTGGTACTTTCTTTCGTTTGTTCACTTACGAGTGTGTGTGTGTATACACACATAAAACTGAATAAGTTGCGATCAACAAGGAGTAGAAAGGAACATTTAATTGTAATCACTACAATTGTTTCCACGCAACGTAATTCTCCCTATACGTTATTATATATATATATCCTGGAACATCTTCTACGGTGTAGGAAAATAAGTGTGCTGCTGGCTTGGACGCCAGTCTTTCGTCAAATGCCGGTTGACTTCTCCAGTATCCCAGGTAACTTCACAACTCTACCTGATTCATAAACTGAGAACAGTTTCCACAGAAATATTAACTTGAACCATCAACTGATCTGTTTTTACAGAAGGTATATATATATACACGTCTTAAAAGTAACGTCTATGCAATTATGTGTATATATATGTATGGACACACAAATATATGAATACTGACATATAAACGCATAAATACATACGTGTATACATGTGTGTATATATATATATATACATACATATATGTATAGATATACAGAACAAACATACACTTTAGATTATACACACACACATGTATACATATACATGTATGTACATATATGAATATTTATATTACCCTAGATATATATACACACACGCATAAAATAAATAAATAAAATACAGGTATATATATATATATACATATATATATATATATATACATAGTCATCAGTAGGTACAGCTTGGTATCATGCACCAAATTTTTACGGATTATTTTAGATACTCATGCTGTTGTCGCAAGCAGATATAGACAACCTTTCTACTCTCTCACTCCAGAGCCGGCGGAGCATCCAGGATCTAACAGCTGGAAATAGGGGAGGGAGGGAGAGAATGCTGCACAGTCACCAAGCTGGTACTCATTACAGCTGACTAGGCTGGTGCAACACGGAAAGAAGAGACTTGCTCAAGAGTTACGATGTGTAACCCAGAACAAAAACTGGTCCCGCAATCATACGACCCGACCACGGTAAAGCACTTGGTTCCGCTAACCTAAGTCTCTATACATATATAACAAACATAGACGCGCGCGCGCATACAGTATAGGTTTGATAGAACATACAAGAGAAATATAACACATTACATGAGTGCATGTATGTATATATGTATGTATGTATGTATATATATATATATATATATATATATATATATAT
>NC_068999.1:3494250-3497427 GCF_001194135.2 Octopus bimaculoides
CCCCCCCCACCAAGCAGGCTATTTACATGCTAGAAATAACAGCCAAATCTCACAAAACTAGTGTTAGGGTTTGAGTTAGGGTTAGGTTTACCCTGTGGATCTATATAAAAACCAGGGGGGGGGGGAACGAAATTTTGAAATTGAGATCTTTGAAAATTTTTTTTCAGAATCGGAATCTCCATAGCCTAAAACGTGGGATTCTGTAAAAAAAAATTTTTTAAATAAGGGGGGAAAGATTCAGATTACATATAGTCCATCTGGACCCGAATAATAAATGAGTATATGCATATATACGTGCATGTATACACAGACACATAAATAGATATGTAGATAGGTATATATTTCGAAGGAGAGATAGGCAAATAGTGTGTATATCGGAAGAAAACCAAGTAAATCAAAATTAATAGGGATTTACGGATAGTCTACTCTCCACACACACACACACACAGTCATAGATTAAATACAGTGTATGTTTGTCACAGTATATATGCGATAGATAGATAGATAGTGAAGAAGTGCGTGTGACAGAGTATGCTAGATAAACAGAAAGATAGAAATAGATTGACAGATATGAAGTAGAACCGACAAATAAGATATAGAGAGACAGACAGAAAGAGAGATAGGCTGTACGGAAGAGTGGAAACGATACATAAAAATCTTTACCTGTGATTCATTTAGACGGTGTAAAGAAAAAAAGATTGTTTTCTCATTGAAACACAATGGAGCATTATAATGGTTTAATTGGAGAGTATAGGGTATAGTTTAGCTGTAGTCATTCTGAGTTGTTACAATAAATACACATGGGTTTGTGGTCGAGCCTGTTTAGACAACAAGGCAACCGACTCAAGAAGAATATAATAAACACATTAGAATACGTACCCAGGATCGGTGAATCGGGTACATGACTTCGATTAAATGTGATTTCGTGGAAACTCTGCCTACAGCTGTTGGTTTGTGATCTACTCGGAGTGCGACAATATCCATGGCTTATAAGAACGGCTATAATGATCCAACAGAGCGGCTTTAGCCGGTCTGGTAAGACAGGACAGGGAGAACGGGCCGCCATCTTGTGGTGGAGCTGTTGCTGGTGGTGGAAGAGGAGGAGGGGGGAATCGAGCTGCTGCTGCTGCTGCTGCTACTGTTCTTGTTGCTGCCGTTGCCTCTCCTCCACATCAACAACAACAATTACTACTACAACAACTATTGCTGGTAAGGCAGGCAACAACTATTACCACCACCAGGAGCTCGGTTCTACTGGTCTAAGGTTGAGAGAGGATGAGTAGGAGTAGGAGAGATAGAGAGAGAGTAAAAGGAGAGACAGCGACAGAGAGAGAGAAAGAAGTTATAGCGAGAGCGAACGATTGAGAGAAAGGGGGAGATGGGGGAAGAGAAGACAAGAGTTATATATGTGTGTGTGTGTATATACGTGTGCATATGTATGTGCACGTACGTTTCTATATGTGTATATAATATATATATATATATATATATATATATGGGAAGTGCACGAGCGCTTACTTATATAAACACCTATATGAGTGTGTGTGTGTGTGTGGAGTAAAGTTAAAAAATGGGGGGAGACACGGGAAGAACACGCAATGTTATTATTGTTAGTGCAGTTGTTATTGTTGTGATCACTATTACTCTTTCTCCCTCACCGTTTTTACTCTCTCTATATTTATCTTTCTAAACGAAGGGGAGACGGAAGCTATCACCCTTGTTCTCCTCCTCCTACTCTATCACATTGTTTCGCTCCTTTCCCTCTCTCTCTTTCCTACACGTTTTCCCTCTCTAACATTGCCATATCACATTCAAGGGAGCATCTCACCCTTCTCCTCCTATAGTCTTACCTTACTGCTCTTCCTCCTACTCTCTCGCCTTGTTCCCAAGTCTTCTTCCACCTTCTCCTTTACTCACTCTCACTTCACCCTTTGCACCCTCCTCTCTCACAAACATATATATATTTATATATAGACACGCACGCAAACACACAAACATACACACACACGCACACGTCCTCTTCCTTCTACCTTTATCGTTTTACACTATTATCTTCGCCTCCCCTTCAATTCCTCCCCTAATCTACTCCCCCTCTCCTCACTCCCCAAATATCGCGCTGGCAACACAACGTCTTAATAGACTCCAGTGCGACCCTTACACCTTTTTAACACACGTATGCATGCACGTAAATAAACACACGCATATATATATATATATTAATACATATGCGCACGCATGCATACACATATCTATACACATACACGCACACAGGCGCGAACATATAATCATATCTGTATGTATGTGTGTGTGAGTGTGAGTGTGTGTATGTGCATGTATGTATATATGTACGGTGAATACATACATACATACATACACACATACACATATATACAGACATACGTACACACACACACATATATATATACACATACACATATATACAGACATACGTACACACATATATATGTATATGTATATACATACATACACACACACATATATACAGACATACGTACACACATATCTATGTATATGTATATATATATACATATATACATACACACATACACATATATACAGACATACATACATACATGTAGATAGACATGCATATATACACACAAACACTCATACACATACATTCGCACACATGGGTACATACACACGCATACACACAGAACACTGAATTCGCCCCTCCCCCCGCCTCACAATCATCGTGGTGTTTAAATGACTGGTAATACAACGGCATACGCCTGAACGGGACACCAATTTATCACAGGATTTGACACCCATAACCACCCACCCCTCCCCCTCCCCGTCCCAATTGCCATTGGTAGTTATTTACATCTTGAATGCACTGGAAGAACATGAAGTGAAATGCATCGGTCGAGAACACAACGCATCACCTAGCCTGGGAATCGAAATCGCTATCTATCGCTCGTGAGAGCAACAGCCTAACGACAAGGCCGTGTCCCTTCACGAGAAAGTTGAATGTATGATTAAACTGATGCACAGACGGGCTTGTATAGCATATCATGCATATCCTACACACTCATACAAGTCTGTCCGTTCATTGAGCAATCCGAACACGAAACTTGAAGTAGCTCACGTATAACTTTTGTATTTATTAAATTATATATATATATATATATGTATATATATATATATATATATATA
>NC_068999.1:3497437-3502369 GCF_001194135.2 Octopus bimaculoides
ATATATATATATATATATATATATATATATATCACTCGCCGGATGCATGTGTATACATGTGTGTGTGTGTACATACATACAGAGAGAGAGATGGGGGAGAGGGAAATGCATAGATACACACACACTCTCTCTCTCTCTCTCACACATACCTTGCTTCTTGTTGTGATTAATACGGCAAAACCGTTCAAGGAATTTTCAAATCTTCTCGTCCATGACACCCATTCAAAAACTCATCTACTTCCTTTACACGTGACCTCAAACACACAACTTCATACATCGGCTTTGTTTGGACGCCAGGAATGAGAGAGTCTCTCTAAATGACGTTGTTCTGCGAGGTCCATTCTTTGGGCAAGGTTTTCCAATATTCTCTCTTAAAATCAAAATCTTTCTACGTGTCTCGAAGGAGAATCCTGAAAGGCATCTTTTCTCTCCTCCCCGTGGACCTGCCTTGAGTTAACTTCCTCTAAAAATGGCTGTTTCATGCAAACGAGATGATTTGGAACTTTTGTCGTAAGGTGTATATGCTTAACATAAAGGAATAGGATTTGGAAAAATTCCTTAATGTGCTGATTTGTCATTTTATTCCCATAACTCTTCTGAGCGAAATCACATGAAAGCAGTGCAATTCTTTTTGGTTCTTATCGAATGTTGTCCTCGATTCTGGATCATGGAACAATGCTGGAATAAATACCATTTTTAATCCTAAAGACAAACACATTTACGCTCGCTGCTCCTACACGTTTCATCGTAATCTCTCAAACGCTAAATTGGATTTTGGCTTCTGTGTTGATGTTGCTTTCTATAGCAAATAAACTTGTCTAGTATTTAAACTTACCAACATAAAACATCTCCTGTTTTCAAAAATTTGCTCATTTACATAAATATGAAAGTCATTATATGTCACTCTCGGCTCACACTGAGACAGAAATCCCGACTTCGATCTGTTTGTTTGGAGTCCAAAGGTTTGACAGGCTGCTGCTGTAGGTGAAATCTCTATCAGCTACCAAAGCAGTAAACTCTAGTTTGTAAACAAATTAAAATTTTGTGACAGACTGAGAGTTATAAAGATTAGAGTGATCTCTTCTGGGTTAGATTTAAAGGTCAAGGTCACAGTGTGAGCAAGTGTCAAGGTCACAATGTAACAAAGTGTTAGTAAACTGAAGAGAAAGTTGATTAACGTGGTGGGGTTTAAGACAGAGCCTTGTTTCGACACCACTTAGGACCTTAAACAGCGTTGATTGGTCACCGTTATCAAAAACATAAGCCAATATTTCTCAGTTTCTCAAAGGCTCTGCATTTATAGAAACGTTAATGGCCTCCTCGTGTATTGAGGTGACGGTAATGGAAACTGTGTCAAGACGTTCCAGATTCTTCCACACAATTTGGTGCCGTTACCATTTAAAGGGATAGCCTCGAAGTCTAAGAACAATCAAGATCATTCGCATTGTCACAGAAATGCTGCGCAACTGGGGAAATCTCAGATACACGGTGGCCCTCCTTATAAACAAATTGAGACCAGTCATAGACCCAAAATACAGAAATTCAGCGTGACACAGAGTGTGACAAGGCTGGCCCCTTTAAAATACAGAAACAGGAAGAAAGAGTGAGAGAAACTTGTGATGAAAGAGTACAGCAGGGTTCGCCACCATCCCCCTGCCGGAGGCTCGTGGAGCTTTAGGTGTTTTCACTCAATAAACACTCACAACGCCCGGTCTGGGAATCGAAACCGCGATCCTATGACCGCGAGTCCGCTGCCCTAACCACTGGGCCATTGCGCCTCCACACACACACACACACACACACACACACACACACACACACACACACACACACACACACACACACACACACACACACACACACACATATATATATATATATATTCCTCTTTACTCCAGTAAATACAGAAGACAGAAGAACCTTCCAGAGAATAAGTCAGGTGACAGTGGAAGCAACATGTATCATATTAGAATAAAACTAATAATAATAAAAACAAAAATAAAAAAACAAAAACAAGGAAGAAACCATCATCAATATTCTGAAGAACCAAAATTTATTGGCAGACATCAAACTACAAACAAAGGATTCTGAATGAAGAAGAAGAAGAAAAAGAAGAAATACGGTGGGGAAAAAATATGGAACGAAAGAAAATAAACAAAATCTAAAAGAGAACCGAAGCTAAAACAAACATGCAGACTTACAGACAGACAGCAACAATAATAACAACAACAACAACAGCAACAGCAACAACAACAACACCATGAACTAACAACGCGAAGAAAACAATTCACGTTTTGTTACAAGAAAATTCAACAAATTGAAGAAAATTTTTTTCCTTGCTTTAGTTACAAAGTACTGCAATAATATTACAATATTATTTATAAGCGCATGCGCACTCGTGTGTGTGTGGTGTGTGTGTGTGTGTGTATATATATATATATATATACCTGCACATGTATATGATAATATGTATGCGTGTGTATGTATATATGTGTATAAATGTGTGTATATATATATGTACGTACATGTATGTATGTATGCATGTGTGAGTGTGTATGTGTGTTTTGGAATGCTAACGGTGAAAGCACTGAATATATAAACTAGAATTTATTTATTCATCCAAACCCAGAGTTGAACTTCATTTTGACCTCAAGGCTTGTGTTCGCGCGCGCGCGCGTTTTTGTGCATGCGCGTGTGTGCGTGTGTACGCGCGCATACAAATACGCACATTTTCATTTATACACACACGCAAATATACGTACGTACATACTGGCATATACATCTCCATCATCATCATTACCACCACCACCATCACCACCACCATCACCATCACCACCATCATCATCATCATCATCATCATCATCATCACGATAATCATTTTACTGACGTAGCTTGAATGGGCTGCAATGCTCCTGACACCGACCACTTTACAGAATGTAACGGTGGCGCTTTCTCGTGGCGCCAGCATCAAAGAGTTTTTCCTGTCTGTGGCAAAGACAGGACGGATCTATTCCATCTCAATAACAGATTTTTTAATTAATTTTTTTTCTTAACTAAACAGTTTGAAACTTCGAATACTTGTAGAATTTCTCACGTAGAACATGGTTTACTCTTAACGTTTTTGACAGAATTTCGTATTTTAGAAGTTATTTCGTGTTAAAGTTGTATTTGTGAAAATTTCAACCGACGTGTATTCGGTTAAAGAAAGCTACTGTTGTTTGCGATAGTAATTAAAGCTTTCTTCAACCGAATACACGTCGTTGATTCGTTGAAATTACCGTATTGCGGGAGTTATCTGCCGCTTGCAATAAATATCGAGTGCGAGAATCGCATCGAATCAACCAGCTGGGAGAGATGTCTTCCTGGGGTTAAATGGCAGTATAGTCGTCTCTTAGAGGACAGCCACATTCAAGTCGCCATAAGCAATACTATTTCTATTTAGTATTCATTTCATTTTAATATTAACCTGCAGACGTTACAGAGCGACTCGGGGGCCGAGAGTTTCGTCCATTGGTACTTATGACGAAACTCTCGGTTTGAGTCATTCTATAACTTCTGTTCGTTAATAATAAAACTGTATACGAACGTACATACGCACATACATACATACATACAGACAGACAGACAGACAGACAGACAGGCAGGCAATGGTACTCATGGCTTCTGATCTTAACGGATTGGAAGTGTTATCATGTACATTGTTTTGTCATGGTATAAAAGATGGGCTACAGCAAATATTCTGCTCAATATAACAGATTAGCTTGTAACTTGCTTGAGCTTAACCCGGTGAGCATGTCCCTTAGCAGCTGACGATATGTGCGTCTCTGACCACGAGCAAAAGTAGTGGGGGAACATCATAGCCACGTGATTAGATAGATTCTTTGAGATTTGAATAATTCACCCTTGGAAACATGGGTGTTTCGTTCATAATCCTTAAGCAACTCTTATTCAGGGACTGTGAGGGGCGAAGAAGGAGGGGAGTGAACTAGAATATTGGGTGAGGTTTTATTGTTTTAAGGTGGTTAAATGTCTATCTAGATAGGTATATTAGGGTTAGGGTTTGAAAGTTAGGTTAGTGATCCATTCAAGAAGCAGGGCTAACGTAGAGGGCTAAGTTCGAGAGAAGAACGCGAAGTTAAAGTGAAAAGAAGTTAACATTTAAAACAAGCAGATTTCATTGAGAAATACAAAAGTGGGGTGAAGAAAGCGGGAGACAAATTGATTGAGGGTCAGAGCAAGAGTTAAATAGAGAAAAATTGGATATTGTAGGTAGCGAGATCAAGCGAGGAACAATAGCGGAAGAAAGGTTAAGCAGTGTTTGCCATTAACGACTTGGTTAAAAGAACGTTTCACTCATCGATACAATGGCCATTGTTAATTGTTTACATAACACCGTCTGCAAGGAAATATTTAATGTCATCATTTGAATATTAAACATTGTCAATACTCGGCGTGATCTTTAGAAGAAGAAGTATGTTTGTAGGCAAATGTGCCGATGAATTCCGTTGGAGAGAAGCGGTAATATTAATAAATACAATCTATTGTTGTTTGTGGCTGAGTGGTGTTAGAAATTATCAAAGAAAACCAGTTGTCTTCAGGCAGAGTACTGTAAAGTACCAGTACTTGCTCCTGTTACAACAACAGCA
Source organism: Octopus bimaculoides (assembly GCF_001194135.2). NCBI lineage: Eukaryota > Metazoa > Mollusca > Cephalopoda > Octopoda > Octopodidae > Octopus > Octopus bimaculoides. The sequence continues at coordinate 3,502,084 of NC_068999.1, forward strand.
CACAGACTACTCATTGATTCATCGATTAACTCTGTCACATTTATCAGAACAGATCGGGTTTTGTCCTTCCAAAATTATTTACAAACATCAAACACACAACAATGGACTCCCACCTTCCCTGCTGGACAATCACTCGTTTAAACACACACACACATACACGTTTATACATACATACACACATACATACATACATACATACGTACATACATACATACGTACGTGCGTATGTGCATGCATGCATACATACATACATACATACTTATATGCACACGCACGCATATATATA
>NC_068999.1:3502490-3504949 GCF_001194135.2 Octopus bimaculoides
TGTGTGTGTGTGTGTGTGTGTGTGTGTGTGTGTGTGTGTGTGTGTGTGCGTGTATGTATGTATGTATGTATGTATGTATGTATGTATGTATGTATGTATGTATGTATAAATCCCCAAAACATCCGAACAGATAAACGATACAAAGTGGGACAGGAAAAAAACAAAAACAAGGACGAGTCATTCACAACCTTCTCTCCTCAGTCAAGTTTCCAGATTATCTTTACAGTTTCGGCCAGTTACACTTGGGACTGTCCAAATCTGGCTGGCCCCAAAAACCTAAGCTAGGAGCATTAAATATTTTGGAAGAAAGCAAGCGAATGTGTACGACAAGAAAGACCAAAACAGAAGCGGAGAAAATGTTACACAATTACAAGTACAAACAAGAAAATAACAACGGGTGTCTTTTGACTAATAAAGTCGAATCAAGGTGAGCTGGCGTGTGTAGAGTGAAAGCCTTGAGGCAGGAACATAGGAGATGACCATAAGAGACGAAAGTCATGAAACAGGAACATAGGAGATGCTACGCGACCGGCATATGTGTACTTATAAACTTATATATACATATATATATTGCATTTAAGGTAATGCTCGCATTACTTAAATAAATTGAAGTAGCATGAAACGTGCGTACTGCAATCACCTTTGAAATCCGTGTTGCTTATTTTTTAATTTTAATCACCTATCCTTTTGGGATGCGATATTCGGGTGCCTACGCATAAGTACCATATTCAAGCCTTGAATCTATATCTAAACCGTCTATATATATATAGCTATATAGTTTTATACTGATATCTATGTCTCTACCTGTCTATATACATATATATATATATATACATATATTTTGTTGTGTGTGTGTGTGTGTGTGTGTGTGTGCATATATAGTTATATCGGTCAGCGGTTGATATATCTGAAAAGACGGATGCTCTAAAACAGAGCTGTGACATCAAGCTGTATAGGCGGTTTGTCAGACTCAAACACTTTTGGAGCCTGGGAGTAGCCTGTACCGCTTTATGGGTACGAAACCAGTGGTCACTTTCTAACCGGTGACAACAAACAACCTTCTAAATAGTTATGTGCGTGTGTGTATTAATTCATCACCGTCGCGTTACGAAGGTAATATATACATAGCTATGTATATATACGTACATATATATACGTGTGTATATATATATATATATATATATATATATATATATATATATATTGAGTATATACATATATATATATACACACATAGGTATGTATATATACGTATGTATATGTATATATATATATATTGAGTATATATATATACATAGGTATGTATATATACGTATATATGTATGTATGTATGTATGTATGTATGTATGTATGTATGTATGTATGCATGTATCTATGTATGTATGTGCCTAATTTGTGTGTATGTATACGTGTGTTTCTGCCTGTCCGTATGTGTATGTGCACTGATATTTCACCGAAGACTACTCATGAGTTTTCCCCGCCCCGTCCCTCGCCAGCGCACGCAAATAGTGGAGCGGAGTGGGAATGGTTGCTACTCCGAGTAATCTGTTACAACTTACAACCTCGTGATGTTACATTTTAATCTACATAGTTACTAAATATAAACACACACACACACACACAAACACGTACATATAAGTCGATATCAAAGTACTTTTGTGTGTGTGCGTGTGTGTATGTGTGTGCGTGTGAGTGAGTGTGTGTGTGTGTGTGTGTGTGTGTGTGTGTGTGTCATGTGACAACTGAATGTTCAGTTTCCGCTTCCATTACCCCATTCTCACGACTCCTGGTCACATTGTGTGTTTGCAAGTGTGATTGCGTGTGTGTGTGTGTGTGTGTGTGTGTGTGTGTGTGTGTGCGTGAATCTATATAGATATGTATGCACGTACGTACTATGTATGTATGTATGTATGTATGTATGTATCTATCTATCTATCTATCTTTCTATTTATCTATCTATTCTGCTATCTATATACACTCGTGCAATTATACATACATACATACATACATACATACATACATACATACTTGTGTGTGTGTGTGTTTATAAACACTATCGCTGCATCATTTAGTTGAGAAGCACCATCATTATCGTCATCAGCAAAAAGCAGCAGCAGAAAGAAAGAAAGAAATGAGGAAAGAAAGGAAGAAAGAAAGAAAGAAGGAAAGAAAGAACTGTCCGAATGCTGACATTCAACTTATTTTTGATTTCGTAATTCCTGGTTGGTTGATTCCATCAGAGTAATTCTGTTGGCTTAAAGGCCTCCCCCCCACCCTTTCTCTATCTCTCCCTCTCTTTACAACCTTCCCTCCGCCCCCACCAGATTCATAGAATCCTCCTCCTCCTTCTCCACCCCCATGCTCAGAAATATTCCAATAAATACGGTTTGTCATTTCACGACATCATCCCTTCTCTCTCTCTCTCTCTCTCTCTCTCTCTCTCTCTCTCTCTCTCTCTC
>NC_068999.1:3505536-3506267 GCF_001194135.2 Octopus bimaculoides
AAAAAAAAAAAACAGGAACTGTTTGAGCTTCTTGAAGAGGATTGCTCTATTTGGGAGAGTGCAGTTGATCCCTCCCTCTCGGTCCAGTTTGGTACTTCCACCTCGTCCTTCGGTGCCTTCAGCAGGGTACACTCCGTGGGGAAGGAGGTTTGTGGGTAACTCGCCCCACCCTGATCTCCAATCACACAGAGGCCTCTTTGAAATATAATGACCGTTGTTGCCTTCAACTCGGAGGCCTACATCAAGTGCCTGGAGGAGGTAGTGCTGTCCTGGGTCAAGAGGGTGGCTGCAGGAAGACCCTACGTCTGGCAACAGGACTCTGCGCCATGCCACACAGGCAGGAGAACCCCAGTCATGTCTGTCAGACAATTTCTGCAACCACATCACCCCTAACATCTGGCCACATAACTCCCCAGACCACAACCCCCTTGATTATTGTGTGGGACGCAGTTGAGCGAGAGACCAACAAAACTCCTTGTAACACCAAAGATGAACCGAAGGCAAGGATTATGGCAGCATTGGCCAACTTAAACAAGGAGACCATCCAGAAGACTTGCAGAAGATTCCGAAGTTGTCTGGAGGCTGTGGTTGAAGCCAATGGCGATTTTATTGAATCAATTTACTCTTTAATATTTCAAGATATTTTTATGTAATTTTGGTAAATAAATCTGTTAAAATGAAATGTCAGTCTTATTTTCATTTTTGCATAATTTAGACGACAATATATTCAC
>NC_068999.1:3506475-3508923 GCF_001194135.2 Octopus bimaculoides
TATATATATATATATATATATATATGTCTGTATTAGTTTGTGTAAGTGATTATTACGAGTGAGAACTCGTTTATAGGACTGAATGCAAATGTGTAGAAATCCGTGTATGTTCGTGTGTAAATGTGTGTGTGTGTATGCGTGTGTGTGTGTATAACTTTATGTATAAATATGATTCTATATGTATGTGTAAGGATGCGTGTATGTATGCGTATATGTCAATTGTGGATCGTATGCGAATGTTCGCGCATGAGTATATGTGTATAAGAGGGCGGGTGGGGGTGGGATCTTTGGTAAAAGACAGGCTGAGGGGGAAGTGGGTGAGGAGGAGGGTTGTGGATAGAGGAGAGGAACAGGAGGAGGGGAAACAGAGAAAAAGAAAGAGGAAAAATAATAGATGCAAAGAGTGGGAGGAGTGGAGAGAGAGAGAGAGAGAGAGAGTGAAACTGATGTTGATGTGACTGATGAAAAGACGTCAGAGCGATGACAGCGGGGTGGTGGTGGTGGGAAAAGGGTTAAAGGGGTGGCTGGGTGGATGTGATCCGGGTGGGAAGAGGGTGGAGACAGAGGAGAATTTGCAAACAGGAGAAATATGGAAGAAGGTGCAGGAAAATGTGCAGCAGAAGGTGGCGGGTGGAGGGTGGGGGAGGATCGAATGTAGTTTACTGGGTGCATCATAACTGGTGTGTGCGTGTACGTGTGTGTGTGTGTGTGTGTGTGTGTGTGTGCACGCGCGCGTCAGAACGCTGAACGATTTGGCAGGAGATGTTGACAACTCCATAGAACTAATAGGTTTTATGGTACAAAAAGAGGAACACCAACGTTATAACGATGACGATGACAACGATGATGATGATGATGATGATGATGATGATGATGATGATGATGATGATGATGATGATGACGACGACGACGACGATGATGAAGTTGATGATGATGATGATAATGATGATGATGACAACGTTGACGACGACGACGACGACGATGATGATGATGACGAAAGCGACGACGATGAAGGGAAAAGATTGTAAATGTGAGTGTGTGTGTGTGTGTGAGAGAGAGAGAGAGAGAGAGGTCGGGAGGGAGAGAGAGAGAGAGAGAGAGAGAGAAACCCGGAACCATGTGGTTGGTAAGCAAGCTACTTACCACACAGCCACTCCTACACTCACCGGTTCGATTTCCACTCATTTACTTATTTATTTTCCCTTAAAATTTTCGTTCTGTCTTGCAATCTTCTCAAAAGTCTTTGACTCTGTCCGTTATCCGAGCTGTATTCTTTTTGTTTGTTTGTGCGAATGCGTGTGGGTCAGTGTGTGCATGTCTAAATTTGCTAATACGTGAATATTTGAACCTATGCTCATAGTGTATGTGCGTGTATGTGTGTGTGTGCATATATAACCGTGTTTTATGTTTGCGCGTGGGTACATTTAAATTTGCGTGTATTTGTGTGTGTATTTGTGTGTGTGTGTGTGTGTGTGTGTGTGGTTCTTCAGTTACAGACAATAGTTGGAAAGCTCAGCGATCTGTTGCTTCCAAATTGAAAAAGTACATTCATACAAATATACACCTATATATACACATATACATGTAGACATACATCTATACACTCACACACACACGCGCGTACACACACACACACACACGCGTACACACACAGACACGCTTATACATACACACACACATGTACACACACTCACACGTACACACACACACGTACATACACATACACGCGTACACACGCATACACACACGTACACACACGTATACACACGTATACACACACGTACACACACGTACACACACGCACGCACATATACACACACACGCGTACACCCACACTCGCACACATACATACACACGCACACGTACACACAGCCATAGAAACAGTACTTAATGCTCATTGGTTAGTGAGAGACAAAACAGGAAATCAACGATGGCGAAAACGAGGCTGTATTCATCAGTTTTAATGGAAAATATTTGAAACGGTGTTTCTGATGGAAGGAAAAGAAATTTAACAAGAATTCCAAAATGGAGCCAGCCATTTTGGGAACACCATACAGTCTTCAGATAGTAATAATAATAATAATAATAAAAAAACAAGATAATGGGTATCAACACTTTAGCTGTCCCAGTTATAAGCTACAGCTACAACATCCTTAACTGGACACTAAACGAACTATGTAAAATAGACAGGAAAACAAGAAAAATAATGACCGGATATAGGATGCACCACCCAAAATCTGACATAGAAAGGCTATATATACAACGCACAGAAGGTGGCAGGGGTCTTATACAGCTAGAAAACTATTATAAAATAACCACCATAGGACTGCAAAAATACCTACTCCAGAAGCAAGGGAAACTAATACAAATAGCCACAAAACACGAGCAAAACAAAAAACTGTTTTCAGTATTTAAGGAAGCTGACAAATACAAACAAGAAATCAATCT
>NC_068999.1:3509691-3512333 GCF_001194135.2 Octopus bimaculoides
AGATAACTCGAATGTGGAATCTAAAAACAGAAACAATTCCTATCATAGTAGGTGCCTTAGGTATAATAAAAAAATATTCAGACAAATACATAACAAAAACACCAGGACTTACAAATATATATAACATACAGAAAATTGCACTACTGGGTACTGCACACATTCTACGCAAAACACTTTCAATACAGTAAACATAAGAGCACCACAGCAAACCACAGCACATACCCAAGGCGCACAGAGCTGCGCTCGGTAGTGAAGTGAAAGCACGTTATAAAAATAAAACTACTGAATAATAATAATAATAGTAATGATCCTTGGCTTACAATCCATCCTTGGCTTACAATCCATACAGGAAGTGCAAAAGATTGTCTTAACTAGCGCTACGTCACACGTATTGAGAAGAACATTGTTGCTGTGAATTTTCTTTCCTTTTTTTCTCTTTTATTTTCTTTGTTTACTTTTTTTTTTTTTTTCCTTTTTCTGTCTGTCTTTGTTTCCCTTTTCCTCTATCACATGACTTTGTAAATGAACAATCTGGTGTGTTTATTTCAATGCATACCAAATGTATACAGTGCGTTTCTCTGCCCTAGGTGTCAGGAAGACACTCGGCAAGAAATGGAGAAAAGATTGAAAGAAGATGATAATGATAATAATAATAATAATAATAATAATAATAATAATAATAATAATAATAATAATAATCCTTTCTACTGGTAGCACAAGGCCTCAAATTTGGGGGAAGGGATTAAGTCGATTTACATCGACTCTAGTGCATAACTGGCATTAATTTTATCGACCCCGAAAGGATGAAAGGCAAAGTCGACCTCGGTGGAATTTGAACTCAGAAGGTAGCGGGCAAACGAAATACTGCAAAACGGGTAGAGAGAGAGAGAGAGAGAGAGAGAGAGAGAAGACGGTGTGTGACACAAATTGAGAGTTACTACAAAGTAACGATAGTATGACTACAAAATTACTTGGAAGTAAGCAAAAGGAAAATGAGAAATGAAATGAAATGAAGGAAAACGTGGAAAATTTTTTATTTCTCTATAAAAGAAACTAAAGAAGAAACTGCTAACTTACGATATCGAAAAAATAAAATGATTTAGAGAAAAGCAAAACAAGAGAAACGTTAAAAAAAAAACAACTACAAAAGAGAATACCAAAACGGAATTCTAAAATATACAAAATAAGAAATGTAAAATATACTACGCAAAACCCATTCCTTGGTCAATACTCTGCATGACTCGAAAGAGGGGGAGTAAACCAGATTGAACATGAATAAGAGTTCAAAATTTCTGGGCTAAATCTAGAAACATATTTAGTCTGCAAACAATCGATATTTCAAGACAACTACAATGCGAAATGAAGAAATATATTAATACTAAGTGTAAGTAACTCATTGAAGGAGACAAACGACCAGACCCTTACTTCGGCTGCTCACTTTTTGTCAACACCGAAGATATTTATAGATACAACTGTATGTCCGTGAGGTAATATGTCGACACTTTCTCAGTGAGAACGAATAAGAACCGGTATAGATATGTAGCAAATATGATGCAGTTACCTGGACTTCAACACAGTTGTCTGGGGCATAACTGTTCAGACTGACAAATAAAAAGATTAAAGTAAACACCACAGAAACTGTCAGGGGTACGAAAGTGAAGATCGCACCATTAATAAATAAGCCTGGGGTACAAAAAAAAAAAATCTACTGGGATTTCAACGTAACAGACTGTTCGAAATTTAGCCGTGCTATACACAACCTACATTCTATTCGACACACATAATTCAATGGCACAGCATAAGCAATGTATACCCTACAAACACTTATATAACTCTACAGCCAGCAGCTAATAACACAAACCTCACAACACGTACTCTACACAAACACCACACAATAAAATATCACAACTTACGTTAAACTTAATCTATGCAACTGAGATAACACTGGAATGACACCAGAGACAGCACAAATGTTGTATACGCAGGGTAAGCAGTAGGCACTGATAAAGTAAACTGTTAACAAAAGGTCATAACACTGAGATAATATACGACGATCGAACCGAAAGTAAGGCAAAAAGGGATATAAATTCTTTTATTAACTGACTTCGATCGTGCTTCTTGTTCTTCTTTATTGTCGGTAAATAATGGGTTCCGTACAGAAGACAATATGCTGTCATTAAGTTCTTGACGGAAGAGGGCTGAGGGCTGTGTGACATCTACAGAAGGTTACAAGTTGTTTGTGGAGAGGACAATATTGACAAGAGTAATGTGTGACGAAGGGAGATAGCAGCATCGAAGACAAACCATACAATGGCAGATCATCAACTGTGACCACAAATACCATAAATGAAAAATTCAATCGTCACTAAATGTGACTATGAGATACCAACATTGCTAGAAATTGGAGTAAACTACACCTAGTGTTATGGAAAGAGAACAAATGCACACACACACACACACACACACACACACACACACACACACATGATATACATCTATAGTATAACATCAAAGCCATGATTCACTTACTGCACCATACTCCGATGATAGGTCAGCTGGGCGATACTTCGAAGTCACTCTCAGTACTATTTTTGTGAAAAAACAATAAATTTGTACTTTACAAAAAGTATGGAGTAATCCTT
>NC_068999.1:3514099-3517047 GCF_001194135.2 Octopus bimaculoides
CCACCTTCTTCTCTCACGCCTTGTAACTGTTAATGAGATGCAAATTTTATGCAGAAATGTTTCGTTGATATTTCAAACTGTTGTCTCAGCCAGCAAAACATGGAGTTGTTTTCACGTCCTATATTCTAGGGGATTGTCATTGCAACAGCAATAATAATAATAATAATAATAATAATAATAAAATAATAATAATTGTTTGGTGACTAAGTCCAAGGAAGAGGAGGAGGAAGAGGAGGGTTAGGACACACACGCACATACACACAGAAATACACATACAGACATCCTAATTTTATTTCCCCAACCTCGTTGATGTGTTAAGGTCAATTTAATCGGTGTTAATACTGAACACTAACCCTCAATGATTTTTGTGCTTTTTAGCTCTTAGCGACGCCTTCTGTGCCAAAATATAATAGACAATTTAGTGTTGATATCTTTAATGATGTGAATATTTCTGCTCGCTACCTTCAATTTGGTTTTCAAACCTGTCCTTGGTTGGTCGTGAATGCTGGGTAATGGCCGAAAGAGTACGATCGCGACTAGAAGCGGCCGAGACGGGATTTAAAGTGACCTTCTCGAGACGCGTCGATTCATAAGGGCCGGTTTCCGTGGTGTGTGTATTCTCCATTCAGACGGGACGCCAGTCCATGGCTGGGAATCCAGCTGGAAAGTGTAATGACAGTTCCTTCTGATAAGACCCTATGCATGGAGGTGCCTGTGGAAGTGCGTGGCTTAGTGGTTAGGGTGTTGGACTCGTGCTCCTAAGATTGTGGTTTCGATAGCTGAACCTGGCGACGCGTTGTCTTCTTGAGCAAAACACTTCATTTCACATCGCTCCAGTCCACTCAGCCGGCAAAAATGAGTGACCCTGCGACGGACCGGCGTCCCGTCCAGGTGGGGAATATATATATGCCATGGAAACCGGAAAACCGGCCCTTATGAGCCTGGCATAACTCGAGAAGGTGACTCTACCCCAACGACCCCCCCAGGAATAATGAAAGGGTGAATAGATGGATGAATATTAATACACTAATAAGAAATAATTAAATGGCGAGGAAAGAACTACATTAGTTTAATGCGTAATAATATTTAAACTATTTAATCAAATAAGGGAGATAACCTAATCACTTTTCGACCTTATTAGAACTCCTCCGCAATGCATAGAATTTCAATTTGAATTGCACCACTCAACAGAAGATTATTACAGCGAATTAGACTGGGCTGTTGACAGTTAAGTATATTGTTCAAGGACACAGTGGACACTGAACTCTATCAGCCAATAGGAGAACTGTGGGGCACCAGGACTACATACGAGATTATAATCAATGCGATGGGCTGAAGAACTTACCAGAAGGTGGGCCTCGAAAGAAGAAAGTAATAACATCTCAATAACAATTTAAATCAAAACGTACATACACACATGCGTGCATACATACATACATACATACATACATACATACATACATACATGTATACGTGCATGTCAACATCCTCATCATTTAACGTCCGTCTATGTGTGTTGTATGTACAAATGTCTGTATGTCCATGTACATGTGTGTGTACGTGTGCATGTGTATGTCTGTGTATATGTACATAAATGTTTGCGTGTGTGTATGTACATACGTGTGTGTGTGTGTGTGTGTGTGTGTGTGTGTGTGTGCGTGTGTGTTAACAACGAAATGCATCAACAACCATTTTGAGAAGCGGTAAGTGAAAATCATTATCTTCCATTAATTATTATTTTCTAATTAAAAATACTTCAATGTTTAAGACTGTTGTCAATAACAGAACAGAGTAAATGGTGGCCGGGGGGGGGGAGTTAAGTTGAGGTGATGGTTTCATTTCCTGTATGAAGTGATTTCACATCACTCTTTCCAAGTATATTCCGGAGAAAAGAAATCCTATCACATATTACATGCCAGTAAAGTAGTGAGTTTGGTTGTGATTCTACGTGTTGTTACTTAATTAAGCAACAGTACAGATTAATTAGATGTATATCTAATTAATTATTAACCCCATGACAGTGGTTTTTTATATCAACTTTACTAAGTTGCACTAACGGTAACTATCTCGACCAAGATCTGTATTTAGCGCACGACAACGGTTCGGCGTATATTTACGTCAACCACTTCAAAGCATGCACCGTTTATTTATGCAAACTCATCACTACGAGGACCATAAATTCAACGAAACTGGCATGGCTGGATGCGACTAAATTCCGTGCAGGGCCAGAAGTATTTGGTGGACGTGTACGAATTTGATAGGAAGTCATAGTGGAAATGGTGGTGTAACGGCCAAAGCTGCTGCTTTTATGCTATCATGGCGACGAAGTCTCTGAGTTGGAAATATTTCCATGAAGATCCTAACAAACCTGTCAGACTCCTTGAAATTTGCACGATGCCGTGAGTGATAGCGGATATTTATATCAACCAGTGCACGAACAGGTACAAAACCACAGCAGATAGAGCTGTGTGTATTTTGGTCATCTCATTCAAAGCGAGTACACAGCGTACGTAAATTGATGTCAACCGATGGTTATGAGATTAATTGCTGGTAGGGACGCTGTATTTCGTTTGGCAACCATAATATACCACCAAGTGTATTAAAGGTTTACAAGTCAATATTGGGCCTTACTGGGTGTTAGCAGTGCGATATTCTCATTTGAAAGTTTATTTGTTTATCTTTTACTTGTTTCAGTCATTAGACTGCAGCCATGCTGGAGCACAATCCTGGAGGAATTTAGTCGAATGAATCGACCACAGTACTTTTCTTCTTTTTAAGCCTGGTATTTATTCTAACGTTCTCTTTTGTCGAACCGCTAAATTACGGGGACGTAAATACAACAATATCGGTTGTCAAGCAGTGGCAGGAGTAAGAAAAACACAGACGCAAACATAAATACACACACACATACACGCATACATACATAATACATACATACAGACATATAT